>NC_046332.1:65466912-65766912 GCF_000738735.6 Corvus cornix cornix | reverse complement strand
CAAGATA
Organism: Corvus cornix cornix; assembly: GCF_000738735.6. Taxonomy (NCBI): domain Eukaryota; kingdom Metazoa; phylum Chordata; class Aves; order Passeriformes; family Corvidae; genus Corvus; species Corvus cornix. The sequence goes on along the minus strand of NC_046332.1, from coordinate 65,766,905 downwards.
TACAGAATTTTTCTGATTTCTCCATTTCAAGAAAGTGGGAAAATAATATGCTCCACATAGGGCAGGAATTAAACTTATGACCAACCAAACCAATCTCCTTTGGCTATACGTAAAGTCGCAGTGCTCATTCGTTCAGCCAGTGCGGAAAGAATGACATCCAAAGCAATTAAGAATTAATGGTCCAGATAGCTGCCTTATCTTGCTTTTGCACTGGGTATCTGTATTGTATCCGTTGTATTGAATGAGTAGACCAGGAGAATATCATCTGCAAGTGTTAACGGCAGATTGAGTTCCTTTCTTTTAAATGCCAGAAACCCCATATTAAAGGTTTCAGGTTCAATCTCTACAGGTGATCTCTGTTTAGGTATGTTACATGTGAGAGCAATAGAATGCAATGAAAGGTGAATTTTATTAAAAATGCTCTTGCATATGTATGCAATGTGAATACAGGAGCTTTTAATATATAAATCCATCATAGATTCTACCCAGAGTGAGAAGCCACTTCTACAAACCCAAAGGGGCTATTGAATCATAAATGCTACACTGATGAATGAAGTTTGTGACATCAAACTTCTAATCACTTGTCTTAAATCAGTTTATTTGTATTTTTCAATTCGGTTTTATATTAACTTTACTAGCCTCTGTGACCAAATGCATAATGATTTTCTGCTCTAAAGGCAAACTGCAAAGAGGGTTGCAGAATTTTTTGCCTATAAAAGCTATCAAAAGATAGTTTAAAAGGTTCTATTTAACTTTTGGGGCCATGCTTGCTTATATGTCTAGCTTTTGCAGCAAAAATACAAGGGAAAATTAAGAGGCAGAAAGCTGAAGTAGGTTAGCAATGACACAAGGTCTGCAGATTTTCCAGTGACATCGAATTAATCTAAAAATCTGAAAGAGGTTGCTGAGCTAAGGTTCTAATGAACAGAAGACAACAGAGATGGGAAATGTAACTCTGTCCTGATGGCAATAACAGATTTATCACAGAATTTCCCATGATCATCACCCTCTGTGTATTTGGTAGCCAATGCCCCCTGCCATATGACTACTGATGCTTCCTGAAATGCCTTTTGTTGACTGCTGAGGAGTTTTATATGTGTATTTGTGCTTGGAAAGAATATATATAGCCTGCTTTTTGTAACAAAAGGGACTCCATTGATCTTGAAAAAAAAAAAAAAGATATTTTAATGACATAGATATCCTAGCATTTTCTTATGGAATTTGCTTCACTATAGGTCACTGTCAGACTGGGTTTCAGTTACATGGAAATGTGGAGGAGTTTGGGGCATCAATGCAAGTTTTAGTTCCCTAAATGGTTGAATATCTCCACAGACAGCATTAATCTTGCAGATGACCTAGGATGACTTTTAAGACAAAGTCAAAGTATTAAATTTTGTAATAAAGTGTAGAAAACTTTGGCAGACTAGTTTCTTTTGGTTTTGGTTTTTTTTTTGTTTTTGTTTTTGGTTTTTTTTTTTTTTTGGTTTTTTTTTTTGTTGGTTTGTTTTTTTAAACAAGCTTATTATAGACAGGCAGCTGTTAATACATAGATATTTAAAGTCAAAGTAGACTTCTCTTAGGAATCTGCTTTGATATACAAATACACACAATGAAACTAGAGAGAAATTACTTAGACCAGGAATCTGCACCATTGAATTCTAGCATTTTCATGGATTTAAATTTCTCTACTGCTTTTCTCAAATTCAAAAGCACCCATATACTAGTTTATATTGGCCCGCAAGGTGCAGATACACAGCCCCATCCCAGCAAACACCCAAACTGTGAATGCCTATACAGTGCACACTTAGGCTAGTAGTAAAAAAGCATTGAATAAGGAAATCCATTCTCTGATCTCAGATGTTATAATAGCTCTCATGATTTTTTTGACTAAGGCTTTAATACAGCTGATTGGGTAAGAAATGAGTTAGAAGTGTGTCCATAAGTTTTCAAGGTCTTCCAGCCTCTAGAGCTAGCCACCTACATAAAAAAGATGAACAGAAACCCCATAAGAAAACAAAATGAATATTTGGATGAGATCACTTTCCTTTTTAGTCCTGTGGTTCCTCAGAAAACTTAAAATTTGTTATCCTGTACTTTAAAACAGAATCAAATAATGCTGATTTTTCTCTTTTTGCTAAAAAATGCCATATAAAGTTAGAAACACAGTTTTCCTCATCTATTTTATTCATGTACCAATGTCAACAAGACAATGATAAATTTTTTATTTAAATTTGGGATGATTGCTGAAAGTTGATGATGAGAAAATACAGGATAAAATATGGATTGGAGCATTCAATATACTATGCAAATTATGAATGATAATCTGGACAGATTGATTAGATTCTAGTATGTAGAATAGTTTGAGAAATGAAGCCTGTCATTTAAGCTTTTTGACAGGTGTCAAGTAAACTGTACTTTTTTTTAAGGGATACCTTTTAATTGAAATAGGATTCTATACTAATGCTTTTTTTCTTCTCTTCCAAGGGTCCAGTTATCAGCTTAGTGAATTCTGGAATAAACTCCATCTACTTCTTCCCTTTATTTCAAGGCCCTGAGTTAAGATCACTTTGTATTGTATTTTAAATATATGTGATTTTTAAAAAATTAGTCTGAGAACTAACTAAAAAGAAGTATTTCAAATAAAAATGTTGAAGAAACTTTAGTTCTAAGATACAAATTTATGCCTAGGAGGGAAAACCAACATAAAAAATGGATATACTCACTGTAAAATACTTCATGAAGTTTCAGCCACCCAGCCTCTGTAATGTCCAAGTGAATGGCATTGATAAAGTTCCAAAACTCTTGGAAAATATATCCACAAACACATAGTTAATCATTGCTATTATGCTAAATATACTGAACAGTCATAATTTGCCTGGTAAATTACAGTATATTATGGAGTGCACTGTAAACACACACATTCATAAGAAATAATTATATATTTTAAGAGATAAAGCCAAACTTTCACTTGTAAATTGCAATTTCTTTCACATAGATATGATACAAAGACATATTTAGCAAACACATGTATGAATTTTAAATCAGTTTCCACAGATTTTAGAGTTGCGATGTATTTGAGTTAGATATATTTGGCCAAATATGTAGGTGTTAAGGAATAACTCTTAATGGAAGTTTTGATCAATGGAAATGTAAAAATGGAAAAAAAAAACCCAAATCCAAAATTAAACTGTTGTCTGTGTGATTTTTGGTTTTGTTTGTTTGTTTGTTTTAGAGTATTTCACCTCAGTGAATAAAATATTTCCTATAGTTCTAAGTTTATCTATATTCTGTGGGGTGAACATATTAAGCAACAAGGTCTATGTATCTATCTGTTTATATTTATTCTCATGCTTGTAATGTCTTACTGCCTGACAATAAGATCTGTTTAGAAACTGGCAATTAAGAAAAGTGAATCTGACCAGCCTCCTTTATTATCCAAGCCTAAAGCAATGCAAGATTTAAACACAAGGCAATATTAAGCAAACTTGCATTTAAACAAGCCATGACAATCTTAGATTTTTGTCTAGCTCCTTTCTTTTCATCCATTACATTCTATTCTACACAAAAGTCTATATATTAATAAGCTTTTGTTTGCAGCATGTTTGGAAAAATTTAACAAAGCAGCATATAAGAAGAATGAAGGTTTTGGGCCTGCAGAATCAATATGTTGATAGTTGAGGATATCAGATATGTTCCATTTGGGACAAATACTTATGTATCTGGATAAGTATGACTTGAACTCTGATGTATAGGATTTATTGAATCAGAGGTTATGAAAAAAAAGGATAACTTTTGTCTGCTATTAGACAAGGAGTATAAAATTCAAACAAATAGGGAGCCTGATGAACTCTCTGGAAAGGAGTCCCCCTGTTCTACCTCAATGCTTGTCTCCATATTTCCTTTCTCTTCCTCTTCTGTCCCATGACAGTGTGTCTGCTCTCAAGTCACCACTAATCGTTCTTACTGAAGACACTCCTGTTATAATCCTGTAATGTTGGGGTGCTGAGAAATACTAATTAGAGACACAAATTATATAACACATTCCCTCTAAGTTCACAAGGTGCCAAAGAGCACATAGAGATGCTATGGATTCAAACAGGAGAAACGTATTGTTTGGTCAGATTAGTGTCTAAATGAAGAGTTAATTAAAAGGTAGGAAGGCTACAGTTGGTTTATACAGTTGGCAAGATATATTTGCAGTAGTGATTTTAGGAAGCCAATTTCAAATCTAGTATTACATTTGCAAGTGTTTCACTAGCAAACTTAGAATTCTTACTTTATAAATATTTGCCTGTTTTCCAGGAAGGTTGTGCAGTCTCCATGCTTGAAGATATTCAGAAGCTATCTGGACATAATCCTGGGCAACTGGTTGTAGATGGCCCTGCTTGACAAGGAAATTGGACCAGCTGACCTCCACAGGTCCCATTCAGTGATTCTGTGATACATTTTTATAGTTTATAAATTTAAATTATTCTCTGGTCATCTAGTCATTCTGTAAAATATCTTTATTTGCAAGAATTTGTAAGTCATTAACATGAATACATTTAAAAATCTGGTAATTTAAGTATGCAGTATGTGGAACAAAAACATAGAATGCAGCTATTGACATCCACTACTTTAATTTAATAACCTTGGAAACCACTTCATCTTCCCATTTTTGCCTTCCTTGATGTGGGACAACCTCCTGGAAAAGAGTCACTCTTTAAAAGGAAACTGCTTTTACCTTGTAACTCCTGTTATTAATCAATGCAAAAGTCTTAGTTACGGCTGAAACTTCTTATCATGATATCATAATTTTGCTCTTGAAATGTAGTTTTCATTTTAAGATATTGATAACAGAAGCTAGATAAGAAATTTTACTTTGCCTTCCAGCATTAGAAAATATCTTGCACTGCTAATCAATTATCTCTTTGCTTTTAAAATAACTCTACTTTGGGAATAATAGGATTCTGTGTATGAATATACAATATGCCCTTCTGTGCACGTGTATGTGCATAAATGAGTATGTATACTGTCCTTTTTTGTGAATGTAAGGCAGTTTTAAGTTAGTCTCTGTTCTCTTAAGATAAGACATCCCTTTCCTTTCTTATGGATACCAAGATGAAATCTGATGTAAAAATAGGTTTCACAGCTGAACCAGGATTTTAGGCTTAAAGTTAGACTATTTTTTCAATACTTTTTTCATGCTACAGTAAAGTTATTATGGAGTTAAACAATAGGCAGTCTGTTCACATATTTAAATGTCATTTCAGTATTATATATAATATTTAGAAAGTTTCTTTTTTCACTATAGTAAGATGAAGAAAATAAAAGCACTATATTTTGCATTTTTTATACCAAGAATTGTAATTATGTAGACGAATAGTTCCAATAATAGATTTTTTTTCATATAAATATTTAAAAACTCTAATCAGATCAGCAGTAATGTGGCCAAGTCATAAAAGGTAATTTTCTTTGAAAATGAGACCTCTTCCTAGTTTAGAAAAAAAGAAAAATCAATTAAGAATAATACCAGCCACGGGATCAAGTTTCTTATAATTTTGGAAAATATACATTTCTGTACCAAAGTCATTAATCCCATGATTCGTGCTGCTTTGGTCATCTCTTGTGTAGAACTGCAAAAAACAGCCTATGCACTGAAAAAAATCCCCCGTTTTTCCTAAGCAATGCAAGTTTTTTACAGTAGTATAAGTTTTTCAAAATCACTTCTGAAAACAGTTTTTCCACAGGAGCTGACTAAGGAAATGGGAAAGGGGAAAAGCGCCACCTATTGATCGTGGCTCGAAAACTTACTCGGTGCTGTTCGGTACCTGTAGTGGTTATGCTTAATGAACACAGCCGGCATTTTAGAGGCACATATCTGCTACAAGTTTCAATATTGTCAGGTTGCATGTTGAAGTGTTTAAAGAATATATATTAAACCATAACTAAAGCCAAATGAATATTTTACACAGTAGTAATGCTGTATCAGAAACAAAATCAATTTTTCTTTTTCTTTTTCTTTCTTTCTTTCTTTCTTTCTTCTTTCTTTCTTTCTTTCTTTCTTTCTTTCTTTCTTTCTTTCTTTCTTTCTTTCTTTCTTTCTTTCTTTCTTTCTTTCTTTCTTTCTTTCTTTCTTTCTTTCTTTCTTTCTTTCTTTCTTTCTTTCTTTCTTTCTTTCTTTCTTTCTTTCTTTCTTTCTCTTTTCTTCCCTCTTACCTCCCTCCCTCCCCTCCCTCCCTCCTTCCCTTCCTCCCTCCCTTCCTTTCCTTCTTCCTTTCTTCCTTTCTTCCTTCCTTCCTTCCTTCCTTCCTTCCTTCCCTTCCTTCCTTCCTTCCTCCTTCCTTCCTTCCTTCCTTCCTTCCTTCCTTCCTTCCTTCCTTCCTTCCTTCCTTCCTTCCTTCCTTCCTTCCTTCCTTCCTTCCTTCCTTCCTTCCTCCCTCCCTTCCCTCCCTCCCTCCCTCCCTCTCTCCCTCCTCTGTCCTTTCACCACATATCTGTCCCCTCTTCTCCTTCTTCTCTCTCTCCTCTCTCCCCTCTCCTATGTCTTGTTCTCTCCTGTGTCTCATTTCTTCTTTCGTGAGGTAGAGAGGATTTGGGGAACAGCTTTAACAGAAATTTTGTTTGCAATCTCCTGCAAAACATGAGACTCTATACACTGCCATATCTTTGCACCTGGTGGAGAACTTTGCATGCTGAATAGAAAATCTCATATATCTTCCAGTAGTTAAAGGGAGAAACAGTTAACTTTCCCTTCAGTGAGGGTGGGGATTGCTGCAGATACCACAAGGTTGGCAACAAAACAATTCTGAGTTTGTGTTTCAAAGGTTATTCTATACTTACTGCAATCTGATTTTACCATATTTCAAATCCTACCAAGATTTCTGAAATGCAACTTTTTTTTTCCAAATGGGTATTAATGATGTACATATTGTGACTTTTAAGTCACTGGGTTCAATAATGAATAGCTCATTGACTGCTGGTTCAATGAATTGTGTGGAAATTCATGGACCATGCAGGCAGAGAGAAAAGGTAACTGTTATTATTTCAAAAGAAGATTTTATGTCTTAGTGGCATTGTGAAAGATTGACCTTCACATGAGATATTGCTGTTCTTGCATTACCACCCTGATATCAATAGAAAACTGCTTTTAATCTACACAAAGGGTCCTGTTATCCTCTCAATGCATGGGGGATTATCATGCTTAACTCTCCAGAACATCAAGAGGCAAATAGACCCCACAGTCTCTATTGCTGTGAAGCAGTTTCTTGAATATAATTCATATGTGTTTCAAGGATGGGTTTGAAAACTTCTGGGGTGTGTTTTTGTGTGTGTGTATGTGTGGTTTGTTTTGCTTTGAACTAGGAAGTTGATTTTTGCTGCAAACTTGTACAAGAACACTATTCTATATGTAGTAGGTAAGGATTTGCTGAGTTCTCGATATTAGTAATTAGATTAAAATATTCATGATCATCTCAACCATATGATATTTTCTCAGCAATGTTCATTCTAGAAGCTAAACACTTTCTGTTGTAATGAAAATGTAAATATGGGATTTATATAGGAATCTGGCAGAGGGCACATCTCATTTACAAAGTAAACCAGGCAATAATAATAATACCAGGCAGTCTATTTGTTTATCAGCATTTATTTTGACAATCTGCAATAGTGGCAATACTCTTCATTGATAACATTCCATTGCATATCTGTCTTTTGCATTTCCAGATCAATAAGATAACCACGGGTTACTGCGTTCCTTTATCTATAAACACACAAATACATACGTACATACATATATATATATATGTATGTATGTGGGCAAGTGTGTACTGCGTCCACTCAGTGAAAACTTTTAAATATTAAAAAGAAGTATTGCATCCCATATTTCATCTATTCTTACAAGACAAGAATGACAGTATTAAGATGCACATTCAGGATAGCACTCTTTCTACTTTGAACGCTGTCAAGAACAAAGTGCTTTACAGACTTAAAATAAATCTAGGTACTAATCCATTGAATTTCTGACAACAGGAGCCCAAGGTTTCCATGCACTTAGCTGAGTACTGCATAAGAGCTTGTGCATTATTTATGTCCACTAATGGTGTTGCAATGCTCTTTGTGTGAAGCAGTGACAGTGCAATCTACTAAGATAGCTGCTGCTGTGGACAAAGCCATACATTTTCCTGGGCTTGAATTTTTGACAGAATACTCTATTAATGCCAATTCTGCTTAAGTAAATGCTGAACAGGGGTCAGTTCCTCCCCTCCATTCCCCTTATTATTTAAGAAAACAGAGCCATAAAACTGAAAATGATGTTCTGGGCTTTGCTGAATTTTGCAACACAATAGTAGCTGATAAAGGTCAGTCTGCTTTTTTGTCTACTTTTATGATTTTTTGTGATGGTCCACAGACTAAATAGGAAAGCTCTTAGCATTGGAGAAGGGAGGTGCTATTAATTCCAGTTTCATTGCCATTATACTCTTCAGTGGATCAATAGAATTAAATGAGCTGAGATATTAGGAAAATATTGTGAAGAGAAGTAGGGTGGTATTATTTGACCAAGGTTAGGATGAATAGAAAATAAAGAACCATTTATATTGGGATGTCAATAAATCATAGGACCCATATAAAAAATGGAATACGGCATAACAATCATAAGCATTCAAATGACTATAATATCTTTCACTTTTAAAACACATTAATATTTGGATGGCAAGTATTTTTTTAATTGGATGATTTTTTTTTTAAAGAATAATTCTCTTTGTATAGAAGGTACTATTTAAATTTAGTAATCATAAGTTTATAATAATAGCTGTCTTCTTTATTTGCTTCTTAACCATTAGGACCTGGAAGTTCTAACAGGGACATGGCTGAGCCCTAGGTACCTTTACCCTTGTGCTTTCCTGTTTGTACTGCCTGCTGCCTCTGCAATCTCCATTTCAGCCTTGCTGTTGCTGTTCCTAGGAAATACTTTTCTTGAGAGCTTATAAAACATTGCATAAATCAAATAAATCTGCAGAAATGACTAACCCAAAGAACGTGAAGTAGCTCCTTTGGAGTCAACATACACAGATGCCTGTGGGAGATAGACAAAGGACTTTCAGGTATTTGAGAACAGAAAAAAAAATTGTCTTTATTCCCTTTCAGAATCCACATTATGAACAGCAACAGTTGCCACCACCTGAAGAGCTCAGTGATTGCAAAGCAAGATTTTTTCATTGTTTCCTTTCCACAGTTAGGAAAATTGAGGTTATATACAGGTGAAATTTTCCTAAAGTAATAGACCTAAAGGCAGAGGCGTAGTCTTGTCACAAGCCTAATGGTTACTAGTAAGTAACGTATTTTAGCTAGAAGTGAATTAAAATTTATTTAATTCAAAAAGAAGTAGAAACCAAATCAGGCTAACATGTGCAATAATTTGAGATAAAACTGACAAATTGTAGATCCAAAGTTTTTTGTTTAGCACTGGAATGCTTCTATTTGCTATTCACGAGCCTAGTTTGACAAACTTAATCACTCTTCATACTGTTGAAACTGAAGAAAACCTCACATTCTTCATGATAATGATCCCCCCATATTAATCAGTTAATTTCACCCTCTTTCTGCCTGTCCTGCCTCTGCCTTGTAATAAACACAGTCTTCAAACTTTTAGGTCTAAAAGAAAAACAAAAAATCTCTTGTTCTTAGAATCATACAGTATTATAGATCTTTTTAAGGACTTCGGGAAGATTTTGGTCCAATGCCTCACTCAAAGCATATCCAGGAGTAATAGATTGCTCTGGGCTGTGTCCAGCTGAGTTCTGAATCTCTCCAAGGATGGACATACCACACTATCTCTGGGAAGCCTGTTTCAGAGTGTGCCCACACTCAGTATTTACTTTCCTGTTTGGGACAGAATTTCCAGTGTTCAGATCTGGTTCATTATTACGTTCAGTGCATTGTTGTACTGGGTTGTGTCTTCTTTATAGTTTATCATTAGGTAGATATTGATTACTGTAAGACAAAAGCCCTCTTTTGCTAAGAATGGATAAATCCATCTCTCAGCCTCTTGTCTTGGCTTACTCTACCATCTCCAGAACTGGTGCTGCAAGCTGGTTGTATTGGATTAATCAGCAAGCTCCTCTGTTCAGTACTCTTCTTCCACGAGTTTAAGGAATTCAAGAAAGAAACTCCAAGAAGAAATCTTAGTTTCTCTCAGTTTGCATATTCTGTCCTCCACCAGCTTTCCTCCTACCTACCTAGTTATTATTTTAAAACTTTCTTTGGACAAGCATAACTACCAGCAGTATAATTTTTTTATGGGATTTCTACAGAGCTGTCTTTCAGATCTGTTCCTCTTTTTACTTTTATTACTTGATGAAGTTATATCTTACACCTCTACAGCATGAAGATTTTCACCTGAGATTATTGTCTAGGCTACTTTCATTGGTATTTATAATATGTGATTCATCTACTTTTAATGATTTATGCAGCAATTTGGATGATAATTTTTTGCCTCCCCACTGCCTGCCATAATGGAGAACTGCTGCTAAGTCTTCATTTTTATGCAAGATGAACACTACAACTACAGAGAATATTTTGGAATATTGAATATGATTTTTCCCCCCTGTCCAGATTAACCTACCTCTTTAAAACCTCATTTTCCCCCATCACAGTCTTCTTTTACCTCTGCCATGATGGTAGCTTCACTATCCTTCTTGTATGTTGGGTAATATCTGTAATTTACTTCCAGGATATCTAAATTTTAAGGCTCTCCTTGCACATCAACTCTGATTCATGGTCTGTGGTATGTCTCCACAAAACTAGAACACTTTTCAGACTCTCATAACTTTGTGTCACCAGAAATTTTTAGATCTTTGTGAGTCTTGCCCTTTCTATCACATTGAATACCATCTCTTAACTTTCCTTTTCAAGACCATTCTTAAGCTACCCCTGACCTATATTCACTTCACATTAAGCACAGTTTTAAACAGTAACCTTTGAGCAGTGTATGACATGTGCCATCACTGTCCATTTGTCATTTTTTTGGAATCATAAATCATTGTAAGGCATGCATTGTACGCACATGTAGAAACATGTGTAAGCCTGCCTGCAGTCTTCACTTCTCTCCCTTAAAACTCTGATGTCATTTCTTTGGGGGATGGGGTAGGAAAGGCAAAGTAAACAAGTACCCTAGACAGCACTCATGTCAGATAGATATTTGGTAGCTTCATCTAATCTCTCATTGCTCTCCAGTTCTTAGCTTTGTGTTTCTTAGCTCTTATGTCAGCCTTATACAGAGACCAAGCACTGTGCATTTGTTTCACCATTGTGTGAAATCTAGCTGTTCTTGACTACCAACTCTGAATGCCTATAGTGGAATTCATCTCATCTAAGTCTGGTGAAAGAGATATAGACCCAAACTAATCAATTTACAATACCTGCAATCAGTGGGGAAGAATAAACATGATTCATCTGGTCTGTTTTTGATATCTGCATTTTGATGGAATGCCCCACACTAAAATGATTTATTTAAGTGGCCTGGTTTTGGTACAATTCCAGGTCTGTCTGTCTGAGCCAGTGGAGAGAATATTGTCAAGATAGAGTCCTGAAACAGACACTTATAATCACAATGAGCAGTTAGAAAACTGTATGACTCCCACAAAATACTCAAATAGCATAAAAACAGGTCACGCTTCCTGTAGTAAGTTAAGTTCAAAGGTCACTCTTGAGAGACAAAGATTAAATCATCTCTCAATTTAAGCTTTTATATAATTTAGTTTGCAATCTATATTCTGAACTATGACACTGAAAATCTGAAGTAGTTCAACAGCCTTGCAAAGAGTTTAAGTAGAAGTTGTTTCTGGTGTACCTGTCTGGCCTTATACAGATATATGCCTGTCAGCACTGTTTTAAATTTCTCTCTATTTTCCTGATTTCAGAGACCAGTTCGCATGTGTTGAGACGTTGATTCCTTATATGTATACTAAAAGGAAATAAAAGCAAGCTTTTTCAGTGTTACTCTACAGCAGATTCTACCTGTGCCAGAAAATCTGACATAAACCCTGGTTTTCAGTGGTTTGTTTCAGACATTAAAAAGCCCAGATTGTATTTCTGAGAAAATCACATGACTCTGTGCCAGTTTGCTAGTAAATAAAGTGTCCTGTGCAGAAGTTTAAACAGTGTACTGGGATTTTCTAGTGATTAATTGTAATTATGATCCCCGGCATTTTTTTAGGTCTGCACCAACTCATGCCTTATAGACAGTGTTCACATTACTTTCATTTAGTAATTTTGGATTTAGTCTTGAGTGTCACTCTAATGAGCACTAATTCCTATTCTACATATCATAAGGAAGAATATAAAGACACTTAGAGTTCTGGATAAGGGAATATCATTTAAGTCACTTAGGAGAGGACTAACAACCATATAGAATGTTTTCCAAGACTATTCTTTTAAAATTTATCTACAGCAAATGTTAGGCAGAAAATCTCAGCCCAAAAGCAACCACTTTAAGCAGTTTCTTAGTAAAAATCTCTATTTAGATATTGAATCACAGTGCCAAAGAACAGCTATTTATCCTGTTTTATAATCCAGGTGCTGGTGTAATTTGACAGTGATTTTAAGCAGTTAAGAACTAAATTTGTCATGAAAATTACTGGTGATATGTTTTGAATTATTTTAAAATTTTTTGGAGTAAAATAAATAATATTGTTTAAACAGTACAACATCTAGAAAGTGGTCAGTGTATTTGGTTCACAAATACTGTGTTTTGTCCATACGGCTATGTTTACAACAGTTTAGAAAAGATGACTAAAACTATTTTCTGGAACTGAGACCAGCTAGCACCAAATAACTTACACCCAAAATGTGCTGTTGTCTCACAGCCACCCTATAGGAATAGTTCTTGTCCCAGGCTTATTCCTGAAAAGTATTCAGGGTTATAGTAGCTGCACATAATTTAAAAAATTTATTTATATACACATGAAATTCTATGAGCTTGAAAACATTTTCTACACTGGTGTTGTACATTTGATATAGCTGAGTGGTTCACCAAAGAAGGAGGCTGCCAAAGCCAGAGTAGTTATGACTTCGTACTTAATGATTTCATGGTGAGAGTGATTTGAGGACTATAGTATGTGGTTTAAACCTTTCTTACTTCCTGGAACTGTGTACCAATTACCAGGATATTGGGTGAACTACTGGCTTTCCCAAATTGTCCTGCTGAAGTAAATGAGAAACCAGAAATGCAAGAGCCAGAGTCATAAGGACAGAAGGGGGAAAAAAACCCGGTTTTGCTGCCTCTGGAAATGTCAAGATAATAAGGTGAGAGTAGGAACAGTAAAGGCAGAATACATGTGGTTAATTTTAGATATGGTGGGACTCCTGAAGTCAAAAAACAGGCATGAAACTGGAGTTCACCTTTGCTTTAGGAAATCCCAGTTTAATTTTGTAGATGTTAGAATTAATAGTGCTGAGAGTAAAGTTGAGAACATAAGAAATGCCTTACAGGATCTGTCCTTGTCCAGATCTAGTTCAGATATACCTAGCCTAGTCCAGCTTTATAGCTTGTCCATCTAATCCATCTAGCATGCTAACGTGTGTGTGTGGTCAAAAATGCTCTGTAGGAACAACACATTAGCCTCAGCCCTTTCAGCTATGAATTCTGCTTCCAGGGCATCCACATTTTTTATCTTAAAGGTTTTAGAAGATACCTCCCTGCTTGGATCAATATAGAGGTTCAGCTTTTGTCCACTTCTAAATACTTGCCTTTTCCTAACATACTTCTTCATAAAATGATCAGTATTCACTGGCTTGGATAAGCCTCTCTGTTGGTTCAGTAGCAGGTTAGCAAGCTGATAAGAAGGGACAATGCTGGGAACAACCAGATAGAAAGTAAAGGAACTGTGAAGAGGTGCCTGATTATAATGTGACACTTATTATATTGAAATCTGGGCATGTCTTCATAACTCTCCTCTTCTATGTTTCTGATGCAGAAAAACGAGTCTGTAAGCACACAACTTGCTTATGTTACTGAATGTTAGTTGTACTGTTAGATTAATTAGTTTAAAAATCCAGACATGGAAAACAGAAAGAAGAAAGCAGTTGAATATATCTTTAAAGTGTATAAATTCAGAGATTTGCATTCTTTTAAAATTTCTGGCAGAAATCAACACTGCTGGTAAATATGTAACAGATGCATCAATGTGCCTTGAGATGAATACATTACGGACAAAAAATCATAGTTATTCCCATCACAATAACAGTTTGTTTGGATCACCTGCTCTTTCTGGTTGCACCTGTGGCTTGTTCATTTGGTTGCAACATGGGAAAATGCCAAGATCAATACAAGCTGTGGGTTCTTTCTCCCTTGTGTGGGTGTTTCTTTTAGTTGTTCCCCAAATGTTTTTTGTGTACAGTCTTTAGATATAATGAAAAGAAAATTAAAAAAAAAAAGAAAGGCACTAGTGCTTCAGAAAATTAAGCAGCCAAAACCCAGGGAATTCCAAACTCCAGAGTAGTTTTTAAACTTCATCTCAGTTGTACCTTTAAAACATGGTGATGTCTCCTGTATGACTTTTGCCTGTATGTCAGTTCAAATTTGTTGCTACATACACATACAGTACCTTATCCTGTACAGCTTTTATTCACAGAGCTCCTCTCTTCTCCGCACAAAGTTCAAAGCTCTATTGACTTAAGTATCACGTGTTGGAGAAGAAATATTCGTCAGTAAATCCTATTCTGTTTGATAGACTGCCATGGTAGGCAGCATAACTTTATGTTTTCACTTTCAGAGAATCATCCTATAAAGTTTAAGCTATGTTCTCTGGAAAAGCTGTGTTTTCTCTCTTGAATTATGGAGTAGTGACTATTCTTCATGTTGGAGTCATAGAATCATAAAGGTTGGAAAAGACCTCACCAAATCCAACTGTCAAACTAGCACCACCACCATGTTCACCACTAAACCATACCCTCAGGTGCCATATCCATGCATTTTTTGAACAAGAAATCCACCACTTCCCTGAGCAGTCTGTTCCCGTGCTTGACAACCTCTTTCCATGAAGAAGTTTTTTATAATATCTGATCTAAACCTCCCCGGTCACAACTTGAGGCCATCTCCTCTAGTCCTTTCACTTGTTACTCCCGCCTCTCTACAAGCTCTTTTTAGGTAGTTGTACAGAGGAGTAAGGTGTCCCCTCAGCCTCCTTTCCTCCAGGCTGTTAAAAAAAAAAGTGACTTCCAGTACACCAGCATGAGGAATTAGTGTAGAAGTATCATCATCTAAGACCTTAGGAGAAGAGGTGAAAAGTAGTGGCCACCTCCTCAGGGTGAAGTGCCTTTGGAAGGAAATATCTCTAATTATTCAACATAGAAAGTGAATATATTGGCTATACTTTTGAGTGACTTTAGCCAAATTTCTAGCATCAATGAAGATTAAACCTAGCTTAAGGTAAATTCATGCACAATATGCTTTGAAAATATAAATTATTTGAACAGATTTATTTTAACATGTTTATATAACGCATTTCAACACATTTGTCTCCAATCTTTTTTCTTCTTCAGGTATGGTGGGAGAGAAACAAGTAGGGAGTAGTAAGCAACCATTTCTGATATTAATTTCCTATTTCAGATTGGAATTGCTTTGTAATAAAATTATACCTGAAAAGGGGTTTTCATATGTTTTCACATCTTAGTTTATCACGGTTTAAAGTGTCCAGTGCATGTGGGTTTGTGTAATCATATCTGAGGTCATGAAAACATGAAATGTGATTCAGGATGTTGCCTAAAAGTTATCAGTTCAGGTTCAGTACCATGATAAATGGGCGTTTTATGCCAACATTATGCCAGAGCTTTATTCCTAACTTCATGCCAGAGCTGACTCTGACCTATGAAAATGAGGGTTCAGCTAGTGCATAAATATTCTACTCTTCTATGTAACAAACACTAACAGTGTTGCACTAACATTTTCAAATTATGGACTGTATCCAAACAAATCACTCTGATCCAATTTCTTACTCATGAGGCATCATACTTCTAAAACAGACAAACAAAATTCTTATTGATCAGAATAAAAAGAAGGCCTGAAATGGAATCTAAATCACTGGACCTATTTGCACCTAGTATAACAGAACAAAAGAACATATCCCCTGTTTAGTAAAACACATGGATTTGTGCCCAGTAAAGACAGCTGCTATCAGAAAGCTCTTCAGGAGATAGACTTAGTTTTCTGTGCTGATATCTTTGCTGTCTGAATAAATCCTGAAAGGGTATAGCAGTCCTTGTGATTTCCTTTCTGCATACTACTGAATTTTAATGTTCACAGAAAGAGTTAAAAAACTGTACTAATTGTATAGCACCATTCATGCACCAGGAATGCTGTTTTGACAGTATAAACTCATAATAAATTTTCCAACCAGAACAATTTACAGCTATTTCAAATAGTAATGTGGTATAATCTGAGTATACACAAACAGTATATCCCTCTCTTGTAAGAGTCTTTTGGAGATTTACTAACACCTGGAACTTTTTCATGGATATGCTTCCCCTTTAATCTGTTACTATTTTCTCAAAAACTGTGGGTCATTAATAAACACTAATGTTTTTCAATGTAAAATCTTCAGTCGAGTTCAAAGACCAAGACATCCTAACCCCTCCAAAAAGAGGTTTTACACATCTTCGGCACTATAGCTTTCAATGAATAAGTTGATCTTAATCAAAAACAACCATAAAAACAACAACAACAAAGAGTGGATAAAACCTAATACTGGAAGTTAGAATGGGTAAATACCCAGGCAAACTTAAGGTGAATAAACAGGGGTTTTTGTTTGAGGACTTTTTTCTTTTTTTTTTTTTTTCCATCTTTGAAAGAAAGTATAATTTTTCTCTGGCCCCACAAGGTGTCAGTTCAAACTTTTAAATTTTGTTGTTCAAATTCACATGAAACTGTATGAATTCCAAAACTCAAGAAAGATGTCAAAAATAGACGTCTCTCCAATGTTCTTGCATTTGTTCTTAAATGATTTTTCAGAAGAGTGTACATGAGTTTTTAGTCATTCAATATAATCCAAAATTTCATTGCTTTTACTTGCAGAAAAGTTTATGTTTGATGTCTTTTTCAAATAGAGTTCTTCTAATTATCATAATATGTGGAGTGTAGGGCCAACTCTGGACCTACAGAACCTTGCTTCAATGGCAGATTAGTGAAAACCTTTACCTGGATTGCATTTTTCACATCTATAATCTTTATTTTGTTGCCATGCATATTTTTTCTGTTGACTAAGCAGAATCTAAAAATAAAACTATGTTTCTATAGAAAAAAATCATTAATTTATTCTTATCAAGTTTACAATGAGGAAGAAGCTACTGGTACAGAAAGTCCTCTGCTACAGATTGTTCATTGATATTTCTCTGAAGGGAGAATACATTTAAATAATTTGCTGATATCATTAGAAAGGTTACATTCTAAGGGTAGCATATCTACTGGGTCATCTGTGTTAGCTGGTTTTTAATTATTTTGGGTAAATATCGCAACTTGTAGTCAACTTCATTTTTTTCCTGAACACTCTAACTTCTGTATAAAGGACCTAATAATTCTCATAAATGTAGCATTTATTGCTGCTTACAGCATCCTGTATATAGCTTTACATAATCCGTCTTGGTAGAGTTATTTTGGCAGGCAACTTTGTTAGAAGTCGTCATGTGTTTACTACATTGCTGTTCCATGAGGCTTCCAAGAACGAATTATAAGCTTGTCTGAATCACAACCACTGGAAGTTTATTTCCATTCTTTTCTGTAGTTTTAAGCAATACTTATCCCACAGGGATGGATAATAAATCGCAGATTCTTGTTCATTCTGCTTTCTTAGTTTCCCTAAATTGGCAGCTTTTAAAAATCGTGGTAGAAAAGCAATTCTTAAAGAATAATACGACAAATGCCATTTTGAAGTCCTGATTTGTCTTATCTCTCTCTTCAGTCCCTCACTGAATTATGTCTTTTGAGTTATATAGATTGGTTATTGGACTCCAAAATTAACTGTTAATTTAATAAGGATGATAGCAATAAGTATAATAGATAGGTATATTTTGGTGCTTTCCTTCTAAGTCCTGTACAGAATTCTCAGTTTTACAAAGAATATATAATTCATGGGAAATTACTGCCCATTCTTCGGCTGCTTATTTGCAGCTATTGCTCCTCCCAGGCAAGCATAAAAAAAACCCCCACATATAAGGGGGGGGTTATGTAATTTTAAACCCTAATTGTAGATTTTAAATTATTTTAAGTTTCTTTTTTTTATCTATGTGCTGTTCACAGGAAAATAAATTAATTTAGTTTTGGGAGTTTTTTTCTGTAGGCATATGCTTAACACTGATAATTACTTCCAGGCAGAGCATATATCATTGAAAATATTTATCAGCTTAATATATTTACAGACTATGATGCCAGATTCAATGGAAACATAATGCAGAAAGAGATAACAGCAATTTATCATAAAATATTCAAATATTTTAAGATGGCAACAGTATCTCCACTATTTGACCACTGCATTGTTGTATATTAGAATATTACACAATTGGTATATACAATAATTTCCACTTTTTTAAAGAAACTGGAATGATGATTATTTTTCTAGCTGCCAGTGGAACTGCAACATCTGTTAGATAGGTGATAGGTATTACCTAATTGATTACTTGTTAATAGTTAATAATTTGAAACTAAGTGTTTGACGTTTAATATTCAACAGTAAAATTCTGCATATTGGGAAGTCTGAAGTTAACTGCAGTGCTAAGCCTGATTAAAATTAATGTGATTTATTTGGTCTCTTCCTCTTTATGTTCTTTACATAGGTTTTTATCCAGTTTTCACAATTGCATATACACCTGCAGAGCTCTGGGTGCTAATCTTGCCTTGCTTGAACAAACAGCAAGATACTGATGTATATGTCTCTTGGCATTTAGAAGTTTAAGAAGTTTAATTCTTTTATAAATTTTGCTTGGAATGAAAAAGAACTGCAGACTTCAGAGAGAAGTGCTTAGACCTCATGAGATAGTAAATAATCCCTTCCATTGGAATGGTCTCTGGGGCAAGCTTACCTAGAACTTAAATGGTAGTATGTGTGAATATGGTCGGTGGGCATCTCTCCAGGTTCTACTGCCTATGTTGCATAGGTGTTTGATGCAGTTCCCTTACAGAGCACTTGCTGTGGTCTCAGAGTGCCTGGCACTTTGCATCATCAAGCATTGTAAAGAAACCTTAGCATGCCTGACAGTCAAGTGTTTACATTCCTGTTGATACACATACAAAAAGTAGAGAGTAGTTTATTTCCTAAAGGTGCATTCTTCCTATGCTTTTCAAGCTTTAGTTTGAGCTGATTCTAGAATATTGGCAACACTGTAGCATATAGGAAGAATCTAACAAATCCTGGCAGTTTGAGATTGGCAGAAATCTGTGCACATTATATTAAACATAAATAAATATTACAGTGTTTCCTTTGCCTAATAAAATTAAACTATTTGCCAGTTGTTACCCTGCTGGAATTAGATGCTCAGGTTAAACCACATGTTGGACAAAAAAAGGAATTAGAGTCTAAATTCCCTAGAAAAATCTCCTTAAAATTTTTGTCTGCTGTACATTATGCTCTTCATGCATAGTCAAAAATCAATAAACAATATTGCAATTATTTTCTTGCCAATATATAATACAAACCCCAGAGTTATAAAAAGGAAAGGGTTTCAATGCAAATGCTCATGTTTGTTAGTTTTAGTTTTAATTCAGGAATCATTCTGATACACAGTAGCAGCCAGGGGGAAAAATTCAACAAAATTTCTTGCAAGAAAATACAATATAATATAGAATAAATGCAAAAGCTTCTGATCACCCTAAGCAGCACCTGGCTTAGTACCTGTAGTGGTTGTTCTGATCTCTGTGGTTTAAGCTTTTAACTAACTTTAGCTAAATGGACTCTTTGGTGTACCAGGATGCATATGACAGGGATATGAATAAAAGAAATAAACAACAGAGATGGGCACATGGTTGATGGCACATGCATCCTGTGATTTTTGTAATACCATTTTTTAATCCATTTTAACATTTAAGACCAGTAAAAACCTTAAAACAGAAATAGAATTGTCTCACTGGATTTGGAACTCTGACTGTTAGTGAAGGTTCTCTTTTCTATTATTTTTTACATTGCAGAAAGTATATTAAAAAACCCACCACTATAGGCCTTAATTGTCATATGCACAATCAGCAATGTTTAAGTGGACCCTGTGGATTTTGGTCCAAAACCAAACCAATCAGTTACAAGGTATTTTTCTTTTCTGTTAGATGTTCTTCTGCAATATTTGCATAAATGTAACCATGCTGTCCGTCTTTTAACTTTCACTCAATTAATTATGCTCCCAGCCCCCTGCTGATGGACAAAAATGAGGCTTCATCTGCAAATAGCTTCAGCAGTTTACAGCTTATTAAATGCCAAAATCTAGTTAAGACGGTTTGAGAATTCTCACGTCAGGCATTTCAACATGCCAGTTTTAACACAAAACTCTTATTAAAAGGGAAAAAAGTGAACCCACTAACACAAGACGGGGGAGTGGGGGTGGGAGGAGGGAGAATGAAATAGAATAAGGGTATTGGAGAGGTAAGAATCCTCTACAAATCATGTACTTAGCATATGTGGCACAAAGTATGTTTTAATTGATTCCCCTAATGATGAAAAACATTGGAAAAGATACCAATTGACAGCAGAACGGTCCCTACAAATTGCAAACAGGTTCAGTCTACAATATCCCCTTTTATTATCTTTATAAAAGTCTGAACAAGCCTTGAAATGAGCAGATTACATAATAAAGTATTCTTAAAAAATAACTTTTCTATGACTCTTTTTGACAGGTTTTGCATTTTGCATCAAGCATCTGGTGCTTTCATTTTTCAGTACATAGTGTTCTGGTATACTTTACACCATGCTGGGTTTATTCCTGATTTAAAACAGAAATAGAGAAGGAGTATGGGATACAGGAAAATTGAAGTGTGCCATGCTCCAAGATAAATTAAATACATAGTTTTAGACCATAACCTTGACCAGATCACTTAACATGCTTGAACTTTAAGCAGTCTCTTTAAAAATGGATATAATCAAGAGCTCATTGAAGAATAAATTTTATGCCTGAATGTCAGCTTCTCATCTTGAATAATTATGAAAAGAGAACTAACAAAATTTCTCTTCCATAATGCAAGCTAGGTTTAATTGTTTCCATTTATTTTTGCTGTTAGCTTGTAAATATTTCTTTAGCTGGCTATTGTTAGTGATATAGATATAAAAATTCCAGACTGAAAAAGAAAGAGACAAATACAAATTTTAAATTTAAATTTAAAAATGTATTATTTCAGTTGCATTTGTGAAGAACATAATTCCAGGGTTTGGTTTTTTTTTTTTTTTTTTTGTTGGGGAAGGATAACATGAAAGCTGAAAGAGAAAGCATTTTTTTTTCCTAAAAATTTCTGACATATTATCTGGGTTATTGTGACATATTTTGTCGTGTTTGTTGTCTCAAGTTATAAACTAAAGTGACTGAGCTGAACATGACATGATGAGTCATGACAGAAATGTCAGGAATTAAGATAAAGAAGTATAATTCATGTCCAGTCATATAGCAATTAACAGTTCTCTTATAAAATGCTTAGATTTTTCATGTTTAATGTAATGGAGAAAACCCCACAATGTAAAATGTTGTATCAGTTTCCCATCTTAATATTATATTTCATTTCTGAAGATTTATCTCACAGTCATATACACTAACGACCCTACCGTGTAGAAGCGTAGTGAAATTTGGTGATCTGCATTAAGAGATCAATTCCTCAACAAGCAGACACCACACTCAGGCTGTTCCACATGAAATGCCCCTTGTGCATCTGCTCTCCATAGTCTGAGTTCCCACTGTACTGGTGAAAGAGCATCAGCCTTCTCCTTTGCATAAATAAATCCACCTTCAAGCAGATTCTTCTCACAGTCAGAATAAAGGGCACACATGAAATATGTCCCTGGTTTGCACAATTCGGTTGTTGCTAAACTTCCCCAAAGTGTTTAAAATATCAGAAAAGAAGAAATGTATAAAAGATGATGGAGCATCTATCTTCCTTTATAATATATCAAAATATCTCCTTAATGATGTCTCTCGAAGCTGATGTTTGTTTTGCTTTTGTTTGTTTGTGTGTTTTTTTGCATTTGGTTGTTTGCTTTTGGTTGTGGTTTTTGGGTTTGTTTTGGTTTTTTTGTTAGATTCTTTTAGGTATAGTGATGGAAGAAAGTACTGAGGACATTTTTTAGACATAGCAATGCCCTTATAGCAGACATGCAGGAGGGTGGCTGATAACCACTGCTTCAAAACACTGTAGTGAAAAGGTACAGAAATAATTGTGGGAGAAACAGGCAAGAGAGAGATTGAGTCTAACATAACTGGTGGAATAGCTTCAGGCAACACAATAAAAAAACTGGACTTAGGATGTAATCAAGAGTGACAGAAGAAGAATGGGGGTGGTGGTAGTGGTACTGAAGGCTTAGGAGGAAAGATAAAGTGGTCATTTTCCTGACATCTGTGTTAACTCACAACTGGCCTATAGACGAAAAGTATATTTTTCCACTTTCAAATTTCAGTGGTTTAGCATCATGGTGGAAAGTATGCCCTGGAGACCAAAGTCTTGTCATCTATGCTGGGTAGTGACATTGAGTCCTTTTGCATGCATTCCACCTCTTCTTGTTTGGTATTGATGTAGATGGACCACTTCTAGGCATGACATGGTGGGTTATGCTCTGCCAGTCAGTGTGCCAATTAATGCCAGTTACACAGATATGTTTTGTGAGATGAATACTCCTGGAACTGATGAATGGCAGAAAATACTGGAGGGCAGAGCTGGAAATATTAGTGGGTTTGACAAAGTGTAAAAATTAGGATTATCTTGAATGCCTGCTAACCTGTTCTAAAGAAATTTCAAAAAGAAGGTATTTTCTGATTAAGTTGTTTTGGGTTATGAACAAAACTTCATTCAGAATAATGGCTCTGAATAAAATTCAGTGAGGTTCATGAAGGAAAATAAATATTCAAATACAGTTGCCAGATATTTTTCAGTTGCCAGATATTGATGTCCAGTAGTAATTTCTGCCAGATAAAGTGCAGTAGATTTATTTTAAAATGAAATTTAATATGATTGAGGTAATTTTCAAGTAGGAAAGTAGGAGGGACAATGCAAAATATAATAAGGTGAGATTTCCCCAAAAATTATTCCAAAAAATTCCTGGAAGAAAATTGGCAGCCCACTGCAATTTACCTTCTATATCATCAAACTTCATGCAGGAGATTATGTGATGCAAGTACAAGGCTTACCTCACACTGAAAGAGATTTTTCTCTACTCCATTCTACCTAATCATGGTAGTATAAGACATACCTTGTTTTGTAGTGTAAATTATCATTTCATTTTTCTTGCTCATTCCTGTTTGGATTTCTGTGAGAGTGTGTGTGTATTTTCCTGGCAATCCAAGTTCATATGAATTCTCTATTTTCCCCAGAATATTTTCATGCATTTTAAGCAAGGAGTCAGCTATTGCAAGTTTTTTATTAGATGTGTTTGATTTTTTTCTTTGCATCATTTGCTACTGCAGAACAAAATATGAACAATTCATTTTAGCTTTGATAATTTTTCTTCTTCTGTAGTGAAAAATGTATGTTACATATATTGCTAGATAGAATCAGATAAAGTGAAGTCTTTCATTTAATTGGAGAGAAAAGAAAATAGGATTTAGTCCATAATGGGGAGGAGTGGGTGGTGTTGAGTATTTTCTCATTATGTGAAGATCCTGTAAGCTCTGGGATACAGAAAATTTATGCTATTAGAAATCTATTAATCTAAAAGAGAATTTTCTCCCTTGTATTTCAATTAGGTACAATACTGTAGAATTATGTAACCCAGGAAAACGTTTCCACCTGTAGCATGAATGTAGCAAACTTGATCGTTATTACAGAGGCAGCAAAGTTAAAGCATATTAGAAGAGCAACACATGCTGTATTGCTATTAAAAGTTCCCCAACTGCTCTTTCTTTAGTGCTATGACTATAATGTATTCAAAGAAGAAATATATGCTTCATTAGTTGTAGAGGTGTTAGCACTTGCTGCTTTATAGCCAGCAAGAAATAATAGATCATAAAGAACAAGAATGTGTAAAGGAATGAAAAACAGTAATCAAATATATGTGTTTATCTACAAACACAAACCACAGTAAGTTTACATATACACCTGTTTCAAACATATGCATGTGCACCTTTTATGTAGAAAGCCCTCAGAATGTGGATATGATTATTTTTAAATGTGTAGGTTTTGTGAAAATGCTGAACATGGTAAGGATATAAGATGTAAACACATTCCAATTTTATATTTTGAACAACATAACTGATTAACTATTCTGTGAATATAGTCTGGGGCGGATGATAAAGAACTGTAACGGTTCAGACATTTATTATGCAGCACACTTTCAAAAAGGGCAGCTTTCATTTATAAATCATTATAAACTCACTACCCAATTGTAGTTAGGATAAAATATTTTGCATCTGCTCTTCTTGGGGCTGAAGTGGCAAGAACATTTTCTTAGGCACTGAATGACAGCATTTTCAGCAACTGTTAGCCTACAGGATAGCTAGCTGGATCCTCTAGAAATCTGGGCAGCCAGCATTTTTCCTCACATTCCAACCCCAAATGATTATTGGTTTACCTTTATATTTATAACTAATGGAAGACTTCTTAAGAAAGGGCCCCATTTGCAGAGGAATGTAGATATACAAATACATTGTTGGTCCCACTCTTAGGAGCAAAAAGTAAGCGGTAACTGAACAAAAAAAAGGGAACGGGAGGAGGAGGGGAAGGAAGAAGATGAGAAAGGAAAAACAAGGGCAAAAGTAAAGGTGAAGGTGAAGACAGAGGAAGAAAAAGAAGGATCATAGAAAAATGGTGGTAAAACTCAGGAAGAAGAAGGTATGTGGGCCAAATAAGGAGAGAGATGAACAAATTATGAAGAAGAGAGTGGGAAAAGCTTTTGCAAAGAGCTTAACAAAAGATGTAGAAAATCCAGACAAAACACTCAAATACTTTGAAGCAAGGATCTCTCCACCTAAGCTTTAGACAGTGTAACGAAGTATGCACATTTATGTGTGACTCATCTGATCTACGTCAGATTAGGTTCTTGAAAACACATATATAAGGATATACTTGTTGCCATATCAATTGTCTTTCAGAATCAACAGCTGTTCTGAAAGCTAGAGATTTTCAACTTGACCACATAAGCAGCATTTTTAACTCAGACTTGTTAAATTGCTCATTGGAGACCTGGACTGGGGGTCTCAAAATGCTCTTCCCATATGTTTACTCTAAGTCTTCACAAAAATGAGTTTGCAGATTTAGTGCTTTTATTTAAGGTCTTCATTGAGTGGTCCTGTACCAAGAGCTGTGAATGTGTAAAACCCATCCGAAGACACTGCTTTCTTAGAAGGACAACAAAAAGTCAAAAGATATACCATCTTTTTGTTCAAACTAACTCCTTCCCACTCTGCTACAGTTATTATATCATAAACAATATTTTTTCACAGAATCAAATCCTCTTTGGACTTTTGTATCAACCACCAGTTTGGATCAAAATCTCTAGTATCAAATTCCTCAGAAATAGACTTTGTTGGTGAATTTTGTACTGTTTCTTATTCTGCTGATACGTAACTGGTTATTCTGAAGCCAACAGGTATTTTAAGAGTCGAATTTTTACTCCCTCTTGTCTATAGTATCACTTTAAGCCATCTAAAATTAGAGGCATACAATTCATATCACCCAACTTCAGCTGTCTGAAAGTAAATCATGAGCATTAACTAGTACCTTTGGATACTCAGTGGAATCTACAGCTGGCAATTCAAAACATCCTGAAAGAAATGTCTGAAATACTTGGATTTTCCCCTCTGCCGACACTCAGTTATTTTCTTTGTTTAAGAGTCAAATTTAGACTATAGGAGTTTAAGGATGACACTTATACTTGGGACAATTTTTAGAAGTGAATTGCATCCATAATGCTGTATCTACAAATACTGCTCAAATAATTTAAAATCACTTTGCACAAATAAAGGGATCAGATGAGCAAGGAAGCACATAAGCAGGCCCAGTACAAAGCTGAACGAATTATAATTTGGTTTCAGGTTAACATTAACATTTTTTCTCTCTTTATTCTTTCCAAACAGTCTTTTCTATTTTCTCTGATCTTCTTGCTTGCCTGTTAGATACTAAGATGGCTTCAGTGGTGTATGACAATTGCAGCTGTAAAAAAGCCTACTGAAGCATGTGTGAATGCAAATAGTCATCTTAGTGACACTAATAATGGAATATAATGCTAGTGAAGCCAAAAATGTTTAACACATTTTTGTAATATACTTTGATTTTACATATGTGAATTAAGGATAGTGTGTATAATGAATGTACTGAATATTTACCTTTTTTTCTTTTTTGTACCCAAAATGTTTCAGCTGCTGAAATCTGAAATAGTGCTGAGTGCTCAGTGTTCTCTTAAGCCTTCAATAAAAAATTTCAACGTAACATTAAAGGAAGAATGGTACTAGAGTAAAAACTGATGGGTTTTTTTTATATTATTTTATTTTATTTCAGAGACTTTTTTTGACACCTGTAGCAAATAATAGAGAATATTTACATTTATTTTCACTTTCAGAAGTACAATTCTTTGAATATTATTTTCATTCAATGTTTCTTTAAAGGGATTTCAATGTAGAAAAATGAATCAAAAGGGCGCTCTGAAAGAGGAATCTTCCTGACCAGTTCAAATGGTGATAATTCACAGAGCTTGAGCCGTGTTCAGTGACTGTTTTCATTGCTCCTGTAACTGTTGCCCGTGTCCATGCAAAGTCAGAGAAGTGAATCTCTTGCATTTTTTCTAGAACATGCCACCAGGGAAAAGTCCTGTAAGTTTGATCGAACTTGTTTGAGTAGCATGCACAAGTGCTTTTAATGTTATGAATGAGCATCAGAGTCCCCTAAAACAGAAACTACTTTATGTGATAGTCCTTTTTAGGTAGTTACACAACTAATTGAAACGTTAAACTTGAGCAAGCTCACTGAACTGAATAATAACAAGCTAAAATTAGTGAAAGCATGCCTAGGGCAAAGTGTAGCTTCCTACATTTCTTTTAACTTTCAGTTTGGCTTTTTCTCTGAAACGTATGAGACCAAGAAAGTCCTAAAAAATCACATTTACAGGACTATGCAAAATGCAGACTTATAAGACTGGTTTTCCACAGAGATGTTGTTCTTTTTCAAACCCTCTCCTGACATTTATTACTAACTGGGTACTGAGAAGTTGTCTGGGAACTATAGCTGTCTTGCTCTGTGTATGTAGAAAATCTCTCACTTTAAAACATACACATCTACACCCAGTGAAGGAACTGTTGTAGCAATAGCTTATAATATATATAGGTTAAGAAAAACAGAAAAAAACATGCGTCGTAGGTATTTACCAGGCAATTAGAGTAGTAAGTAATTACTCTCAGCTGCAGCTTCAAAACCACTGATTTTATGTCTGTTTTAAGAGTTAGTATAGATAGCTGATGATCAGGGAAAAAAAATTAAGAAATGTGGAAAGGAGAATGTTATAGCCAATAAACTAAAAAGAAAATGGAATTCCAGAATTTACAGCTGAACCTGAACCAGTGCCTAGGAAGGGACCAAAGTGCAGCTGGTTTTCATCATCCAGTGTATGTGGATTAAGATATTTCGGTGAAACCGAAGTGCAAAGATTAACTTAGCCCCTGCTTTCTAAATTTTGTTTTTATCTACTGACTTTCAAGTGCAGAGTACATGCAGTGGTAGCAGTGACTTCCCATCCTGAATAGTTCAGGAATGACTAGAAAACTGACCTTCACTAGAATATTGTGAGTTTGAGACCGAGTCATAAAGCAGTTTGGGTTGGAAGAAACCTTTAAAGGTCATCTAGTCCTGCGATGAGCAGGGACATCTTCAACAAGATCAGGTTGCTCAGAGCCCCATCCAATCTGACCTTGAGTGTCTCCAGTGATGCAGTACCTTTCTGGAAAACCTGTTCCAGCGGTCTAAAAACTGTGTTTGGGAGACACTGAGTAGTCTACTGAGTATGTTCAAAATAAATGAATCCAACAATGTTAGAGGGAATTGAAGAGATCAAGGAAAACTGCCTAATTTTCTGTATAGCTCAATAGGAAATGCAAAAGTAACAGGTTTGAACCATGAACCTCCATGAATATCTGAAGGTGACAAATCTGGTTAAATCTAGTCTTCAAAATGGCATGTTATCACTCAAATTGAAATCAAGTATTTGAAGTCAGAATAATGATACATGTTTTTGCATGTGCATTCAAGTCACATTGAATAATGCCATTATCTTATATCACTGGTGGGCTTCATTTTAACTGTAGCAAACGGAAGGAAGAAGGAAAATTATTTCCAAATATTGTAATGAATTTTACTAACAGCTTTAAAAAGGTTATTTACTTATAATTGTTAAAAGAGAAATCTGATTTTTCTAATTACGTTAGTGAACCATGAGATCAAAATGAGCAGTAGATGCTGCTGACTTTCTGCATCATTCTGTATTGATCATTTATTAATTGTTACAGCCATCCTCCAATATGGATAAGCCTGCAGCAGAAGGCATCATGGCTGTGCATATGTGGCACTATGTGAAATCATTGATACTTTCTACGCAGAACAGAAAGCAGTGGACATATATTCATAGGATGTTATTTTTGTGGTCACTGTCTTTCTCCTTAAATGTTGTTTGCTCAAGTACGAAAATTCTTTTTGCTTCAATGCTGCAGGAGCTTGTTTCATTCTTCAGTTTAATCCTGTGTTCACAGCAACATCAAAAGGTTTTATCCTGGGAGATTTTAAAGTTCTATTTTTCTAACCATTTGTTTGCCTATTGGTTAAGAGAAGTTAAATGTAAAATTACTATCTTTTAATTAGCAAAAAGTAATATCTCTGTACTGGAGATGCAGGATGCCCTTATTCTACTTACTTTCATCAAAAATTGTAGTTATTCAAGAACACATAATTAGCTTGTTTTAATCTTATCATTTTCAGAGGCATAGTACAGTAATTGGCTTTCTTTCCTCTCCTTTTTAGTTAGAAGATTGCTAAAGGATCAATGGCGAATACATTTTTCTATTCTGCAGCATCAATTACGGTGACCCTGGGTGTAAATTTATTGATTTTTCTTATTAGAACATTATCACTAGTTATTCACAGCATGGTGTTTATTAATTAGTAAGGAAAATAAAGATTAATTTGTGAAAAATATTCCTTTTAAGTTCTCTACCTAGCACATTCATAGCTATATGAGATCTCCTAATTGTATTCTGCCTTCATGAACTAGCATGCAGTATTTAATTCCCTATTCTGTTTGTTTTTTCTTGTCATCTTGAAAAAAAGTTGTGGAATTATGTCAGCTACAGTTCTGAGGTATAGAAATTGTCCATTTTGGCTATTGACCTGCAGAAGCTGTACTAGTCTCCTGAATTTTATGCTTATGATGGGTGCTTTATTCTGAGAGGAAATTAATTGGATGGACTGGAATTCTAAAATCACAAATCTATGGAAAAAAAAAAGAAAAGAAAAGAAAAGAAGAAAAAATAAAAGAAGAAAAGAAGAGGGAACAGACACTTATTATCTCCTAGGCACAGCTCAGCATTCCAGTTGTCCTTGCAGAAGGCATACCAGGTACATAGAAGGAAGCCAGCTTTTCATTTAAGTCTTACGAATTAGAATTATACTGGGCTTAGGAAGAAGAGAGGAAAAATCAGTAGATTATTCTTTTTTTATTGGTCTTTTCCCATTAATTTGATTCCTCCTATTCTCTCTTTTTTTTTTTTTTTTTTTTTTAACGAAATAAAATGTTATTCCATCTAAGACTTGCATTCTGGTTTTGGATGGGGAATCTTGGCACCCCAGTCCATGACACATTAATTAGTGGGTGAATGAGAGTAGATGAAATATTTAAAAGAACATACAATAATATTTTTCCTGAGGAGTACATGACTAATAACACATTTAAGATATGTGAATAGAATTTGTATTAAAGTTTAATACTTCATTTGTAGGGCCCTGTTAAGTTAAAGCAATTTTGTGTAACAAGACAGAATGCATTCAGAGTATTTATGAATTTATAACAATTAAAACAAAGAAATTAGTTCTGGGTTCAAGAATAGAGCACAAAAAATCTACTCATTGGTCAGGCTTTGTGTTTCTATTTTCATGTATGGAAAGAACAATAATTTGCAAAAGAAGAAATGAAAAATATTTTGAATAAGATACACGCAAAATCTAGATATCCAAGGATTTATCACTAATTACAAATCTTTTTTTTTGGGAGGTGCAAATTCTATAACTATTAACATGAAAAGTCTTTAGCCAGGCCTTTTTACAATGTGAATAATAATAATAATAATAATAACAATAACAATAATAATAATGTGAGTCAATCATTTCAGTTTCAACAATTCAACCTTTTCCAGCAAAGACACAGTATCTTTCTGCAGTTTTCTTTGTAGCACACAGGACATATAGGTATAAATAATATTTCATATAGAACAATAAATCTCTATTTAGTTGAATAATTTCATTTGAAACCCAGTAAACAGTAGTTTTTATAAGTGAGAATAATGAAACTAAATTTCAGTCTTGAACCAGAAACATAGGGTCTTACATTCAGCTGCAACAGGGGACACTGTTGGAATAAAATATTATTTCTAAGTACTAAGACAGTAATTCTGTCCTGAAGGCAGCGCATGGTATCAGCAGAACCTTCCAATGTAATCAAATTCCATATATTGTTGGACATGTTAACATTAGGGTTACAATTGCCTATGTATTTTCCACATTGTATTTTGCTTGGTTTCCTAATCAGAATGAGTTGCTTGTGCAGAGCTCTGAGAGTCATAGCCAGCCATATTCTATTACAACATCATTACCAACATTATTGATTCTTGAAGTGGATTTTTATTCTTCTTTTCATTTAAATACATTATTATTATTGATGATTATGTGAAAAGCAAAAGGTAGATGTTGATTTCCGACTAGCTTTATTCATGCAATATAGTCAGCAGAATTAACATTAAAATCTCCATTAACCTCAGCAGTATTAATATTGATGGTTTCACAGAATATAGTGATAGATGTTGATTCACAAAGTACAAGTTTGTTTTTATAAAACCCACATGGAAACACTACGATATTATAACCTTCATAACTTATCACAGAATCATAGAATCACTAAGGTTGGAAAAGACCTCCAAGATCATTGAGCCCAACTTCTGACCAAACCCACCATGCCAACTAAACCACAGCACTCAGTGCCATGTCCAGTCATTTCTTGAACACTTCCAGAGACAGTGACTTCACCACCTCTCTGGGCAGCCCATTCCAATTCTTAATCACCCTTTCTGTGAAGAAATTATTCCTGATGTTCAACCTTAATCTCCCCTGGTGCATCTTAAGATTATGTCTTCTCATCCTGTCACTGCTTGCCTGGGAGAAGAGACCCACCCCCACAAGGCTACAGCCTCCTCTTATGTAGTTGTAGGGAGCAATAACGTTACCCCTGAGCCTCAACTTCTCCAGACTAAACAACACCAGCTCCCTCAGCTGTTCCTCATATGACTTGTTCTCCAGAACCTTCACCAATTTTGTTGCTTCTCTGGACACTCTCCAGCACTTCAATGTCCTTCTTGCAGTGAGGGGCCCAGAGCTGGACACAGGATCTGAGGTGTGGCCTCACCAGCACCAAATACAGGGGGACAATCACTGCCCCGGTCCTCCTGGCCATACTATTGCTGATCCAGACCAGGATGCCATTGGCCTTCTCGGCCACCTGGGCACACTGATGGCTCATGTTCAGTTCATGATGGCTGTTGATCAGCACCCCCAAGATCTTTTCCACCAGGAAGCTTTCCAGCCACTCTGCCCCTGCCTGTAGTGCTTCTTGAGGTTATTGTGACCCAAGGGCAGGACCCGGCACTTGGCCTTGTTGAACCTCATACTCTTGGTCTTGGCCCATCAATCCAAACTGTCCACATCACTCCACAGAGCCTTCCTGCCCTCAGCAGATCAACACTCCCACCCAGGCTGGTATCATCTGCAAACTTACTGAGGGTGCACTTGATCCCCTCTACCAAATGATCGATAAAGATTTTAAACAAGACTGTCCCCAGTGCTGAGCCCTGGGGAACACCACTGGTGACCAGGTGCATGTAACTCCCTTCACTATCCCTCTCTGGACCTGGCCATCCAGACAGTGAGCATATAGCTGTATGTTTTGAAAGAGTAATGACCTCAAATGTAAGGGATAGTCAAATCCTGGAACAAGATAATTAGAAAGAGTGAAGATCAGAGGAATAGGTTAAAAAAATACCAGTGTACATGTATTCTTGTTTCAGTTAAGAAAGATTAATTTGATGACTTTATAAATCTTGAGGACTATTCCAATCTACATAACTAGGTGACATGTTGTCAGAGACTGAAAATACTTCATGCCTCAGACACTGATATAAAGTTTTGCTCATTATAAAGAAGCTACAACCAAAGAAGCCTCCCTGAAGAGTGGGACTTTGAACTGAAAGTCAAACTGTTGATTAGATAAAGGGAAACACATTGTTCAGTCATCTCAGGCTGGGGGAAAGGTTTGCATCCACAAAAGGCCAAAGCCACCAGCTGCAATTATCCCCGGCTGAGTTTGGGGTGGGGGGAGAGCCCAGCTCACAGAAGCCAGGTTTAAACAGACTGCCCCCAACCGAGGGGGGAGGAGGAGGTTTTGGGTGCACGGTGCAACCTCTGGTGAGAGACACTAAACACCCATCCTCTGATTACACAAACTGGCCCAGCTGTGGAACCCCCAACCCCACAGGGCACATCCACGGGACATTCCCATGAGAGGCTTGGCCCCACAGGGCTGCATGTGATGCAACAGACCCAGAGTCTGCTGTGAGAGACTGACCCCCACCCCAGGGGGACATGGCCTGAGCATATATACCCATTGGACTCTGTGCCTTCTGGGGGGACCTTCACCACCAAGTGGAACAGCTGGAGAGGATCAATGAACGTTGTTGGGATCCACAGAGTGGTGATATTTTCCTTATTCTCTCCCTGTCACTCTTTCTGTCCTCCCCCCCCCACCTATCTTCTACTTCTTCCTTTCTTTCTGTGTCTCTCTCCCTCTCTCTCTCTCTGTGTCTCATATTTACCATCAAATAAAACCCTTACTATTGTCACTGGCATACGGTCTCATTTGCACCTTAATTTGGGCAGAGGCATTTTTAAGAACCTTAAAAATGGATCATAACACATGTATTTTAGAGA
The DNA here is from genome assembly GCF_000738735.6 of Corvus cornix cornix. Taxonomy (NCBI): domain Eukaryota; kingdom Metazoa; phylum Chordata; class Aves; order Passeriformes; family Corvidae; genus Corvus; species Corvus cornix. Next base: position 65,733,532 of record NC_046332.1, on the reverse strand, counting down.
AATCAGTTTCTAAATCATCATTAATTCAGTACTGCTAATGAAGCCTTTAATCCACTTCTCTGTCTCCATTTAGAAATAGCTTAGTGTTTTAAACTTCTTACTTTTAGTCTAGAAAATAGCATATTCAAAATAAATTGTAAATTTTTCCTGGACAGTACTCTATCTGAAACTTACATCAATCTATTTATTAGGAACAAATATCTAGAAATACTATCTTCTGAGCTGCAGATGAAAAACATAGCATAAATAGTAACTGGAATCTCACTGCAATATTTGCAGGGACTACATGTTTCAAATTTATAGTATAAGAAATACTTTATTTCAAGTAGTCATAAAAAGGTCTTGAAGTTACTATAAATGCACATGTCCTCTTCTCACTGACATTAAAGTCTTAAGTCCAGAGAGGATTTTCAGAATTACTTCAAGTTGACTACAAAGACAATAAGAATTGAAGGAAATGAGTTTTAAATCTTTTTAACTGAGAAGTCTTACACACCTACTCTTACATAAAAGCAAAAGCATCACTAATATTAAGAGGATAGCTACTAAAAATTAAAACCAAAAATTAGTCTTCTTCTTGTGCAAAGGTGGATGCTGCAATACCTCAATATTTGGTAGAATATACTGTGGTATGCAGAACACTGTTATTCAGAATTATCAAGTATGTAGTAGTTTGGCAGCTTTACCAAACTTACAGGCTTCTAGAAAATAGCAAGGACCTAAGAATACATGCAGATATTGAATATATTGCTCTTCCTTCTTTACAAATGACATGAAGATCACTTTAAAAGGCAGGAAAATAAGAAAACAGGATATATGAGAAAAGATACGTCACTTGATCACTGTCCTTGGAAATATAGATGTAATATTTTATTGTTTCATGTGCAGTAAGTGACTGCAATTAATGCTTTTCTAAAGATGACTGCAGTGTAGATTACACTTAGAAGCACATAGAACTTCTCAACAGCTTCAGCTAGCTCAAAATTAGGAAGCTCATAAAATCAATGACCATAAACTAAAAATACAGATAGTCTGAAAAAAGAGGTAATAAAATAACACAAAAAAAGTCTATAAAATCAGACAAATTAAAGAGAGTATTCTTGTAAAAAATCAGTTGAAATATTGAAGTATTTTGTACTCCTTTCCACCCACAAATTTCAGTATTTTAAGACAAATACCACTGAATGTAAGAAGGTTAAGCATCCTGTAGGGTAGAAAGGAAGACAAGTAAATCTGCGATGAATCATTTTGTGCACAAAGTTCTTTAATACATATAATTATGATGATTTTCACCTACTAAGCCTCCATCTGAGAATGGAAGATTACTATAGAACTAATTAAAAAAATTATTAGAGGTTCACAGGCACTTACCTCATTATTGTCAGCTACAATAAGAGGTTTAAACACCTGTGAGAATCTGGGGTGAAGTGGTAAGTTCTTATCAGATCTAGGGAAAAAACCCTCAGAAACTTAATTGTCCTGATATTATTTGCATTGATTTGTATTTCGGAAGAACTAATGAGTTCTTCTTCTGCTAGCATTTTGCACCTTCTTAAGTAAATTCTCCCTGAGGTGCCACCATCTAGACCAGCCTCCAACTTACAGTAGGACTACCGCCCACACCCATCAGCCCAGGGGATCCCCAGGGCGGGGATGCCAGGACAGCTGTAGATAATGTCTGCACTGACTTCACTCTTTTGCCAGCCAGCTGGGCCTGTGGCCAAAATTCCCTCTCTGATGGCACAATGGGGCTAGTTTGTCCCTGAGACGCCACCATATTTTCCTTTGAAATCAATTAACTCTCCCCATTGTCTTTCTCCTGTCTATTTTTATTAATTGCAGAGATAGGCTTATCTTCCCAGCTTTCCTTTAAAGAAGATAGATCAGCTAACAACCAGCACAGCTCTGTTTGCTGTCTCTGAGAGTTATCTGTCACATCCCTGTTTGTGGACAGTGGGCTAAAAAGAACAGTGACCCTTTTTGGTCCCTTTGGTAACTGAGAAGTTTGGGAAGCTGTTGCCCCCACTGTGGGGGCCGGTGGGCCTGCTGGACAAGGAGTGAAGGGAGTCCTATGGTGGGACCACTCCTAGGTTCCTTTCCAGTTTATGGTGACTGAAAAAGCTTCCCCCAGAGTGCTCTGCTCTGTTAATGTACCCCAGTTCTGCTCCCCTGGTTGGCTCTGTTGGCCACTACAACCCTTGTTACCTTATACGCCCCCAGAGCTTCCCCATTGGCTCCCATTCCCTAGTCCCGCCTTTGTACCACCCCTGTGCCCTCAGATCATTTGTCCCTGATGCTAGCTCCATCCCCTACATAATGCTGGACCCCACATTGTTCTGCCCCTACTTCTCTGGAGCCTTGCACGCGTGAGGATGCAGTAAATGTCTTTCGTGGAACCCCATGTGAAGACCCTTGCTGCTCATTCACCACCGGACTGTTTTGCCAGCTCTCCGGTGTGTGTGTGTACGTGTGTGTGCAAGCGTGGTGGCTGCACCGAGCGGCTTCCTCCTTGGAGGCGCTTTTGGGAAGGTCGCGGCACTATACCATCCAAAGCCGCCATGACACCACACGGCATGGAGACTTTCAGGACACAAGTGTATGCTGCTCTCTGATAGTTCAGGCAGACTTCAGAACAGCTGCTTTAGACATTTGGCTGATGTGGTTTAGAACACAAGAGAATTTAACAGTGAGGATGTCAACCATTTCAAACATAGCCAAAAAATTAATGTTTCTGGGCAGTTATTTATTGGAACAGATTACTAAGCTTTTGTGATTTTAGAGGAAATAGTGCAGATTTTAGAATAAAAGTAATTGGTTTATTGAAAAGTTTAAAAATTCCTAAGTTTTCTTTCCTGAAATGCTGTCTTATGAAGGGTGGATACATATACTGTCTCTAAAGGATTAAATTGGCACTTAGACAAGAAAAGTATTTTCAGCTAAACTGAATTCCTAGAAAAGTAATTCTTTATAACAATAGGTACTATTTTTACTGATGCCATCAAACTTCTGTAAAATTTGAAAGGCGAAGGTTTCCACCATTGAGCTTAGTGATTATTTTGCAGATTTAAGCATAAATCTAGGAAATGCGCCAGATTTGTAATTTTATAAAGTCTGTTATAATTTAAATAACTGAAAAAAAGTCTATTAATATGATATTAGTGCCTAACTCTTTTGTCAAAAGTATTCAAGTGTAGCTCCTCCCAGGGAAAATACCATCCCTGGACTGTTGCCAAGGTCATTTCCAGTTTGGATTATCTACTGTACATGTGCCTGTAATTCATCATAGACTTGTGCAGGAGTTGCTCTCAAATGCACATTAGCTTGCTCAGAAAAGGATGATTGCTCTTGAATCAGTGGTCTTTGTTCTCAGCATTCATGTATTGCTATGGTGTGCTTCTAACAGGATACACATTGTGATTGAGAATTACTATTTGTTGAATTTTCCAGTAGGTACTGAATAATAATGATTATTATGTAGGAAAAAAATTATTTTAGATGTACTGTCTGGATAGGTATCTGGAAAACTGGGAGTAAATAAGATTTGGGGAAGGAGAAATACAGAGAGCCTTTTTTCATACTTCACATTCAAGACCAAGAACTTTATATGGCTGATTTCCAGTAGTAGAACAAGTGTTTGCTTATCTCTTGGCTTTTCCTGTTCACATTCAAATCCAAGTGGGGGTGGAAGAAACAGAGCAGCAAGGGGTACTCTTTCCTAAGTTTCTGTTTAAGCACAAGTTTACAGAATCGTTCCTTTCTCTGGAAACCTCCTCTATAACAACTACAGCCTATGCAAGGTCAAGTCTGATAATGCTCTTTTTGGACCCCAATGGATGGGGGTTGCTGGCTGAGTTGCAAGTTACTTACTCTCTGACGTTTCAGTAGCATTAAGATGCAGACAGGTCTCTGCAGTCCTTAAAAAGTTACCCTATAATAACCTACACCATGGCATATATGACAATATTTTCTGTTTGATTTAACTCTGTCTGAATGAGATTTTTGCACAGAAAGAATTATCTATGTTACCTATGCCAGGGTAGCTCTAAGTGTGAAGGCCACATTAAGAACTGAAGTGTTTAAAAGATTTTAAAAAGTAAATGATCATTTAGAAGAAATTAGATAGTATGAATGGATGCTGCATTTCAAAGGTCATTCTTTACTCTTTAAAAATGATTGAAAGGCACTCTGGGATTTACACTGATAACATTCCTGTTTAGTTTATCTTGTAAAAAACTACTTTGTCATTTAAGAAGATGGAATGAAGAGAGAGTGAGATGATCCATACATTTACAATTTTTAGTAATATTTTTAAATGAAAATGAGTTTAGGTGAGTCATTCATGGCTCAGTTTCCTTTTCACGTTTTGTTAATCACACCATTATTAACAGAGCATTGTGATTTTAGAGCAGAAATTGCCCTGTGCAAAATATTGCTCAGCTAAATTCCTCCTCTTTTGGCAAAAGTAATGCCCTCAGCTGGTAGAGGTACTGACATTCCCAGAAAAATGGTTAAAATGGATTGCTTTGCTTTGTAGGAAGTGGAGAATCCTTCCGTATTTTCCTGCTAAAAGAATAGTTTGTAAGAGTCTTCATTTTGCCATCCTTTGAGTCTATTCAGACCTTGCATAAATGGAAAAATAGGAGTTAAGTTAATGTAATGAATAAACTGAAGGTAATCACTGAATTAATGAGGTAGTTGCAAATTAATTAGCTCACTAGAGTTAGACCACTTAAACCAGGTCTGAATTTAGCCTATTTTGTTTAAATAAATCTCAGAAATAAATTGAGTTCAAAGGAAACAAACCAAATAACTCCAATAAATAAATAAACTAACTAAAGAACTTTGATAATGCTAGATATCTACGGCAAGGACCACATGTTTCCTTAATGGTTATCTTCTTGGCATTAATGTTTAAGGGTTTGGGCTTTTTTAATTAACCTAATTTATTTTCAGTCTCTCTACTCTACACACTATCATTTCCAGGATGAATCTGCTTGAATTGATCCAGGACATCTCTGAACATAGTTGAAGCATTCATTTGAAAAACGGGACAGTAAAAATTTGTCTTTTACTCACTCAAAATGTTCCTTTTAACAAACCAAAACAAATGTTTAAAGTAGGATATGTACATTCCCTCAGAAAGAAATAACATAACAAAGAACAACAGAAATTGAGGCACAAAGGAGAAAAACAATTTATGAATACATGCAACAGCTTTTCCTTCTCCAAGAAAATTTCATAATATTTAAATGTGCCTCTCAGCATTAGCAGTAAACTAATTCCATTATCATAATTTATTAACCAGATCTTTTGTTCTACGTAGTAATACACTGTGTTTCCATGCTGTGTATTTTTTATCCTGTGACCTAATTTGCGTAAAAGGAAACTCTTATAACTCCCTTGTTGTAATGAATAAAATGTTAATGAAGAACTACAGAGAAATCCCCCTTGCATTAGTTCCTTATTCCCAGGAACATCATCATAAATTTGTTTGCCTGGTTCTGACAATGGTAGTGATGTTCAAGCTGTGGAGAAGCAATAGTTACACTAAATGGTTCTGATGGAAAAGTTAAAGATATTCAAGGCACTGTCATCAGGGATGGACTATTGGAATTTATCTTTTGGAAGATGAACCTGATGGATTTGGCCACAATCCAGGGTTTTTTTGAACATTTGTTATCTGCGTTGATAACTGCACTAGGAGATGCCTTTTCAGAAAATGTAAATTAAAAACAGAGTTGTGAAGAAAGACTTTTTTCTTCAATACGTGGAAAACTGCAGATTAGTGCACTTAGCCGCTACATATTGGTTATATTATTCAGTAATTTCTGGCAATGATAGCATGGTAGAAGTATTAAAGTATTAAAGTTAAACAATACAAATCATTATATGTTTGTAGTGATTATAGATCACTTGTTAGTAGCTATAATATCTACTTCATTAGAAATTGCCAGGTTCTGTTAGCCTTCACAGACTTTAAGACTAGATGGAATATTAAATCATATAGGATGATAGTATTTATAATTCTATTCCACTTAAATAATTCAACTTTTATTAAGAAACAAAATATACATTAGCAGTAAATTGTATTCTGACTACTTTGTCAATATTAGTACAGAACTGTGAAAGTATGTACGTTCATTATAAATTGTATTTATTTATGGTCTCACTGTCTGACGCTTCTGGATTTGCTTCAGACAGCTCTTTGGAACTGAGGCATACTCCAGTCCTGAGGCACTCATATCCCTAAATGTCAGAGAATTTGTCATTTACCCTTCCCTGTGGATTAGCAAACTCATTTTAGCACCAAAGGGTTCTTTCTTTACAAAGATCTGACTTAAAGTCATGTCACTTGCATGGTTGATGTAATCATAAAAATACATATGCAATTGTCTTAATACATTCTAAGATATTTTTTTATTTTTAAATAAATATTCCCTAAGTTTTTCCAAGGTGGAGAATTATGGTCATTAAGATTAACAGTTCAGACATATATAAAAGCTTCTCTGGGAAAAATTGTGTATAAACCTCTATCTGTTGTTTTACTGTACGATTTCATGTTCTTGGTTTTTGTGTTAGATGAGAAGTACTTCAAACATAATAAGCACAATACGTGACAAAACAGATCCGCTTGTAGGCAGCTGTTTGCCTGCCTCTGTTCTTCCCAGTACAGCATGACTTCCGTGGGTCATGGGTTTGCTTACTCAGCACAAGTGACTGGTCCTGTTCTTCTAAAATAGCTGTGTTGACACTCTCTTCAGGAAAAATGGTAGGGAATTTTCAGCTTTTGCTCTGTTTAACCCTTTCTTCATGAATCTCTCTTTTCATTATGCCAGAGTCAATAAATACACAATACATCAGACTTTTAAATAAAATATATATGTGAAATTTATAATGAATCAAATATTAAACAAGCATATTATTTTTATGCTGTCATGAACTTTAACTGTATATGCTTACAGAAGAAAATTATATTCCATGCTTTCTGACAAATTCTTTCCTCAGATTGGAGTCATAGTAAGTATAAAAAATTAGGTGGGCCATAACCCCACCTGGCAAGTAAGTACCACACAAACACACACTTGCTCCCTCCCAGCCTGGTGAGGAGGAGAAACAGAAAGAAAGTGTAAATCTGGTGGATTGAAACAAAGGTTTAATTTAGCAATATAAAGAAACCCCCAAACAATAACAGTAATAATAACAAGAAGAAGAAGAAGAAAATAATAATAGCAACTACAGTAGTAATGCTAATGGTAAGGAGAGTGAGACAGAGCAGGAAACCTGAAAAGAAACAAGCAATACACAATAAAATTGATCACCACCCACTGGCCAAAACCCAGCCCATCCCTAAACATCAATTAGCACCTCCTGGTCAATTCTCCCCAGTTTATGCACGGGCATGTCCTTCAGTATGGAATATCTCTTTGGCCAGCTCACGTCAGCTGTCCTGGCTGTGCTTTGTCAGATGCTCTTGTGCACCTCCTCACTTGCAGAGCATGAGACTCTGAAAAGTCCTTGAGTTAAAGGAAGCACTACTGAGCAGCAGCCAAAACATCACAATGATATCAGCTTTAGTATCTTACTAATTCCAGATAACCACAGCTCTGTAGCAGCTATGAAGAAAAGAAACTGTGTCCCAGACAAAACCAGGACAAAGTGTCACATGAAAAACTGTAATAAAGAATTCTCTTCATCTGCTTGTGAAATCCAAACACTCTTTTTGATTCAATACCTGTTAAAAACCTGTGTTGTGTCAAGAGAAATGTTCATCACACTGTCAAAGGAGAAGAGATATCACAGCAGTGATATGTATCCAAAACCTGTTTGTCAGATCATACCACTCCTCCCATAGTTGCTTAGGTATTCCCTTAATAAAAGTTCTTAGATTGTCTGGACTGATATGTTAGAAAAATAATTCAGATTCCTGGCTGGTGGTTTACACTGGGGTCAGCAAAAACTTGCAGAACAAAGCTCCAAATGCAAAAATGGAATGAGGCTTCATTTCAGCAAGAATTGCAGTCCTAAGACCTTAACTAACCTTTTTTTTTTTTCACCTGAAAAACCACTGCACATTGAAAAGCACTTCAAAAGTCTTCTCGGTTTCCTCTTGCGCTTCAGTTTGTACCCTGTTGATTTTGAGAGTTCAACATCTTGAGCTCAGCCCTTGTTTCTTCTTGCTATGTCATAGACTCAGCACAGGAGTTTGGCTTCCACAAAGTGGAGCAGTAATTTCTACTGTCTTAATGATACAGAATAACAGAGGGAAGTCCACCTTTTATCAGCAATTTTGTGTAGGAACATTTACTTGGATCTGGGGAGCTATTGGATCAATTCACTTCCCTATTTGGAGGGTTCAGACTCTTACGTTGTGACTCCTTGGAGATTGCCTTGTGTCCAGGCTGCTCTGGAATAGCTGACAGTTTCCCTGGGAAGACCAAGTGAAAGATTAATTTTTAATAAAATGTAAGGGGTAAAGCAATCTGAGGGGCAGGAAGGGTAGAGTTTGTGTTGGGATCCAGTTTTCAAAATCTTCAATGGTGTTGAAATTGCAGATTAATATGAAGTCTAAATGTTCTAGACCTTTTTTTGTTTTTTTACTGTCCATATTATTTTGGGTTTGTTTAAGAGAGAGAGAGAGCAGAGCAATTTGAGTTCTGATTTTGCTGGGATCTGTTGTGCAGGAGGAAGTTCAGATTGTACATCAGGAAAAGGTTCTACACTGAGAGGGTGATTGGCCACCAGACCAGCCTCCACAAGGAAGTGGTCATGGCACTAAGCCTGCCAGAGTGTCTGGATGATGCTTTTAGTCATATGGTTTAATTTCACATAGTTTTGTGAGGACCAGGGAGTTGCACTCAGTGATCCTCAAGGGTGCCTTCCAATTCAATGATTCTGTGATGCAGCTGAAAAAGTAATACTGAATTAACAGAATTTGAATTGGATTAATGTTTTTGCTATGAAGTAACTGATACAATAACATGGAATAATTCAGCAGTATTTTGATTATTAAAAAAAAGAAAAAGAAAAAAATCCATTGGTTAATATTCTTCATTTGAGTTTGCTAGAATAAACCTTTCATAATCTGGGTCTTCACCTCCTATTTGTGCTGGTGTGAGTACTGCCTGTATAGCTTACAGGGATAGAAATGTACCAAGTAGTTGTAGGAAAAAAAAAATATGAAAAAACAATTTGTACAGCAAAGGTTTTCATTAACTACTGTGAAATTGTAGATAAAGAAATTGTGTGGGATGCTAATATTTTTTTATCTGTTCTGAACTGACAAGTCAGATCTTTTCCAACTCAAACCATTCTATGATTCTATTAAACCTATTTATATATTGATGCAACTTTTTCTGAAAATCATTTGGTACTTTGTTTTGATCTGCCACTATTGGAAAATTGTATCACTTCCATTGGTTAAAATTCTTCACCAACTTTCAAAACAGCTTTGTGTGGTGAATAGATCCTGATTGCATGCCAGGTGACCACCATGTCACTCTATCATTCCCCCTCTTCAGCTGGGCAGGGGAAAGAAAAATGTAGTTAATGGCTCATGGGTGGTACCAAAATATGGCCATGCAAACCCAATACATCCTGTTTAAAATTCATGCATATTTGCTAATTCTTGTGACAACAAGAGGCTTTACCTTAAACAACTTCCTTCCCTCCATTTTTGTCTCTGCTTCCTTTTTCCTTCCTATATGAAATTAGCATCAATATTTTTCTGCAGTATTTTCTTGCAGTAGGTTTTAGTTAGACCAATAATAATTCAATTGCATTGTTTTTAAAGAAATTGAACTAAACAAGTATTCCAGAAGAATATTCACTCATATGATATATGAATAAATTATTTTCTGTCTTCATTGGAAAACTTTCCTTGGTGCATTCTGAGTTTAGATAATACACCTAGGTCTCAATGGCTGTATCTCCAGCACTAAAAATATCTCCTTCAAGAAATAAGTCCTTATACCCAGACTCAGGGTTCAGGGCTAATCTATTCTTTACTGGATTTTGCATGCCCACACTGAACTCTCTTTAACCCACAATGTGTGTCTTTATTCTTTCTTGTTTGGGGGTGGGGTAGTGGTGTGCATTTTTTCAGTCCAAAGCACCTGGGTATTATGGTTTGTCAACAAGATTAATGCTTTCAAGAGGGAATATTGAAGACATGCCTCATGCCTCAAGAACTGATATGAAGGCACATGGAGTGCTTGATAGTGTTGGTGTGACAGAAAGGAGAAGCATGAGCTGAACTAAACTCAGTGATCTTATTCTGTAACAGTTCCAGAGAACAGGCTCTGGAGTGAGCTGAAAATATCTTAGCTATTCATTGTCCAGACTCTCAACTCTTTTTGAGACAACATAACTATTTTATGCCAAGCAACGAGCCATGTATTTTGTGATGTAGGTGAGCTTTATCAGCTGATGAACTTACTGCTTATGGAAGTCATTCTTGCTATTAGTCTCTAAGTACTTTGAACTCTTCCATTCCATTTCTATTACTCCAATCTGATTTGTCATTATTTCCTGCCATATGATAATCTGATCCTATATCGGCAATATTTCCCAGCTTTATACTGTTGGCACATTTCATTAGGAAGCTCTTAGTTTATATTGCAATGAAATGTACGTCAAAGTACATGTCAGCCTGTCTGCAGCCTGGTACTTTAAAAGCTCACTCTATCTCATCACAGGAAGGATGTTCTGTTTCATTGTCATTTCAAATGCCTTGCTGACTCCTGTAGTATTTCTGGCTTGAAAGTGTAACAAAGCTTCATGGGGAAATTTAGTGAGCTGGAATGAATCCAGGTAGATTTGGCATAGTTATATACCCACCATCGACATTATCAGTTAATCCTTTACCTCCACACTGCACATCACTGCCATTTCTCTAAGCTGAGGTAATGCATTTGTCTTTGCAGCATAACTAACTTTAAGTTCTAACTCATGTGCTCTGCAAAGTGACCAGGTTTTCTGATTTATTTTATTATGCAATGTTGGTTTGGTTTTTTTCCAAAGGCTTAGTTCAGTTTGCCTTTTAGAATTTTTTTTTATCCTTTTATGCCTTATTCTCTGAAATGTTCCATTCTTAGTGATCAGTTCTGTTTTTTGTTCTGCATAAGGAGCCATCAAATTTCCTTTTATAGATGGTTTATTATCTGGTTATATCTAAAAGCCTTCACTGCAATCTTTTTCTCATGGTTTGGAGCCATGTTCACCTTTAAGTGTATTGCTGTTATGCCCAGCTGATTATAGTCCTACAAAGTTCTCTATTTTCATTTTTGGAAGTGAGAATATTAATTAAAGTTCTGAGTTTATTCAGCCTTCTAATTTAAGCAAAACTAACACCTGACTAAGTATGAATACAAGATTTTATGGCTAGGTTCTCTGTAGTATCCTTTCTTCTGGTTAAAAGAAGTTTAAAATAGTATCAATGTCTGTTGGTTTAGTGATTATTTACTGACAAAATGTTCACTATCATCTTCAGATTATCTGAACCTGACTGTCATTCTATTAGCATGTATTTTAGTTCTCTCTTCAGGCTTTTACTGTTCATTATATCATTAACATTTACTGCTACCTCAATACCAATATCTTTATTGCTCCCTGATGTGGACACAGCAGATTTTTGATAGCTGTTTCAGTTCTGCCCAATATTTCACCAATTTTTTGGTTTCACTATAGTCAAGATGGTTCTGTAGCATCAATTTTCTGCAATAATGTGTAAATAACAAGTTTAGGAAAGATGATGAAATGGATGTGAGCTTGAAGGCTGAAATTTCTTAAGTTTAGTGTTTATAAATTTTATGTATCTATCTGAAAATGTATGTAGTATTCTAGTTGTCTTCTGTTCATTTTTTATAATACGCTATTCTTTTGCTACATTTTTATCTAAAAATAAAAGCCAATACCCTTCCTCCTCCCGAAAGCTTTTCAACTATTAGAACTTTCATGCAGCAGTTGAGGATTTTCTTTCCCCTTAACAGAAACTTTACTTTCAAAACCATGTATGTGTTAGTTTAACCTTGGTACATATGCTTAGCTAGAGGCTAAGAAAAGAAAGGTTCACTATTAAATGACTCATTAATCAGCTTTAAATCTGATGAATAATACTTTACAACCTCTTTGACATATGGTAGGCTCTGCAGCAAGTTTGGCATAATGGTTTCACTTAATAAACACCTGATTAGCATTGTTTAACAGGTTTAGATTGCATGAAAACAGTAAAATGGCCACAGTCTATCTAGTTAATTCCTCATTAGCAGCCTTACATTCACCATGTCTGACAGACTGTATACCAGCTTTGACACAAGGTGACCTCTTGCATGGGCCTGTTCATCACCTTCAGTCTGTCATAAATGGAGTCAGTATAAATGTCAATAAGAATGTGCCATCACCAGAGATTGTTGAGAATTAGAATCCATCTGGTATCATAAAGGTTATTTTCTCCAACCTTATCATTACAGACCTGATGAAATTATATTGAGTAACAGGTAAAAATGTAAGGAGATAAAGCCACAGTAAAATGTCTGGGTGGAGACTTTTATTTAATAGATGTTGTAAAAGCTGAAAATATGCAGTATGTAATCTGTTTCAGAAAGTAGGGAAAATGTATCATAGCTTATAAATGCATAATTCTTGAATTTTAAACAAATATGAAAATATTTATTCAGTCAAAAGCTTTGGGGAACTCTTTGCTACTTTAATTTGGACTAGTGCATTTCTAAAATAAATTAATTTTTTTCCTTGGAAGAGTGATTAGAGGTTGACAGCTCATTCACTTTATTTCCTCACAGTGTGGATTATCCAGGAGCTAATGACATCCTGTTTCTGGTATGGGGACAAGAGGACAGTTTTAACTAAAATAATTGGAGAATCTGATGCAGTTGAGTTATTCTCCAGTATGAATTAATCCCAAATTCTTTCCTGATGTGTACTCCATCTAACAAAGTGTAATGTAATACCAGACAGTGCAGTGGTCATAGAAGATTAGTCACTATCACATTACACAAACTACATCTACAAGGTAGGAAATATCCCCTGCAGATCTTCTACTGATTCAAAGTCCTGTGAATTTGGTGAATGAGAAAATCTTTCTCCATACTAGTTTTTATCATGAAAACTAGAATTAAAAATTATGTCCTCCTTTAGAAGTTATTTCTGAACTAAACATAACTGATTCTGGAAATATGATGGTAACCTACTATGCCTGCAGTGCAGAACACAGCAGGAATGGAAATTTCTTATAGAGATTATGGTCAGATGGTAAATTGGAAAAGATGCAGTAAAAAATGGAGGCAAAAGCAAATGCATGGGAAATGAAAGAATGAGTTCTGAGCTCTCCTTGGCCACGAGACACAGTCCCCATGGGACGCCACTACCTTCCACTCTACTGCTGTCTACTCTGCTGTCTTTCCTGAACCAGTGGAGACACCAAAGAGAGAGAGAGAAAAAAAAAAACCTCTGTATATAAAACAGAGTGATTGAAGACAGTCTCAGAACTGGTGGGGGTGGGGGAAGTGATATGTGTCATAAAATTTAAAAGCCTGAATCAACATTTACTTACTCAAATATTCAGTTACACTGACATGAATACTGTAATTTCTCCATGAGATACATTCAGTCTACTATGCAAGAAAGTACTCAAATCTATGCCTCTGTGTCTCACTTTTCTCTGTTGTCTGTGCAGAAAACTCAAACAGCTGTACATAAAATGAGAGGAAAAATTATCCAGTGCGGAAGTAAAGATGAACTCCACATTGTTTGATGAGGATTTCTTGTGTTCTCTGCTGAAATGCTCTGTGTTCCAGAAAAGACCTGGAAATTCAGTACATAAGATCATGTTGTCCAAATTTAGAGTACACAATTTTCTTACAGAACAGTGATTGCTTCAGCCCTGAGGAGCTTCAGTATCATCAATAATCTTCAGGAATTTTGCCTAACTAAGAGAGACAGTGTCAAGAATGGTCACTAACTCTTGCTTATCTTTGTCCACATGATTATTTTAATTAATTTGATTGAGATTAATTATTTTAGTAAGGTGGCTGTCTTCCCCCTCTACTCTGCTCTGGTTAGCCTGTGTCAGGAGTGCTTTGTCCAGTTCTGGGCTCCCCAGTTCAGGAAAGACAAGGAACTTGAAAGGGCCCGGTGGAGGGCTACAGAGATACTTAGGGGACGGAACCATCTCTCTTATGAGGAAAGACTGAGGCAGCTGGGCCAATTTAGCCTGGAGAAGACTGAGAGGGGGTCTTACAAATGCATACAAATATCTTAAGGGGGTGCATCAAGAGGATGGAGCTAGACTTTTTTCAGTGGTGCTCACTGATGGGATAATGGACAACGAGCACAAACAAAACCCAGGAAGTTCCATCTGAATATTAATAAACACTGGAACAGAATGCTCAGAGAGTTTGAGGAGTCTCCTTCTCTGGAGATATTCAAAACCTGCCTGGACACAATTCTGTGCAACCTGCTCTGGGTGACCCTGCTTTATTGGGGAATTGGACTACATCTCCAGGTGTTCCTTACAAACCCAACCATTCCATGATGCTGTGATTCTCCAGTGCTGACCTTGCAATTTAAATGTGGTATTTATTACTATTTGGCAGTTAAAGTGGAATTATTCACTGACTCAAATATAAGTTCCTAAAAATGCATTAAAATGCATTAAAAAACTCAGAACAAAATAATGCGGAGCGCTCAGGCATTTATGCCTTTGGAAGTACTCCTGAAGACTTTCCTGCAGCGCTAGCAAGAGTGCAAAGAAAGTTGCTGTGCCTACAGAAACATTATTGTTGAACACAGCCTTATAATTTAAGCAATTGTTTTTGACAGGTCATAGTAATATAGAAGTCACTTGAGGCATAAGTTCATTTTGTCATGTCCAGTTTATATACATCAGACAAGATGACCTACAAAATCAACATTTCAATGGGACTTTGCTGATTTCCACAAGCTGAGGACTGGACAACTGATTTTAAGGCTTTTTTGTGGTTATGTTTAGAAATGACAAAGGTTAATTCAGTGATGTAATTTTAAGAACAGAGATTTGATCTTAACTAGTAAAAGTTATATATTAGAGAAGATGTCCTGTTTATCACACTTACTTTATCACAATTGCTGGAATCCAAGGCTCTTTTTAGTACACCTCTTAGTGATAATAAAGATGTGGGCTCACAAAAGAGTATTCCAGATGTTGTTTAGGCAAAGAGAGATGAAGCAATTGAAACTCTCTCAGTAGACTCAGTAGTTGTGCAGTTGGTGAAGGGAGGTAGTTATATGTTCATAATCCAGAATTCATACTTGCTTAAAGCCTAAATATTCCATTCAAATTTATTTTTATGAAATTACTGTGTTTACAGAATTTTTCAGTTTAATTTTCCACCAGTCACAAAATTGCAATGAAAAGCTTTAAAAAAGCAGTTTTCATATTTTTAAAATTTTTTATATATATATGTACATTGCTAATATAATGTATTATAATATCATTACCATTATAAGTAAATTTTAAAATTAATGATTTTAGTTTTAGTCTTACTGTTGCTCATAATTCTAGTTCCTCTTTATTTTCCCATGCTGGTGTAGAAACGAAACTAAAAAAGCAAAACAGATTAAAGTGAATATTCAGTTTAGATTTTGGACTACATATCAAAAGTTCAGAGATATTTTAAGTAGTTTTGGAAAGAATTTTTGAAATCATATTTTATTTTCCTTTTTTCATATTTTTTTATGCTTTTCATCATCTGCTCATCAGTATAAGAAACCACTATTATTATACTTAAAAATAATAACATTCACAAGGAACTGTCACTACAAATGATAATATTTGCATATCTGATTGAATCTTATCTATCTAAACTAATAAATCACACAATTATTTAGCAAAGTGTTCCCATATACACTAACAATGAATTCTACAACTATTTCTAGGAATAGCACTGTTTTTCTGATACTGCAGGCTATGTAAGTATGGATAAATGTGTAATCTTAGAAACACCTGTTAAAGTGAAATAGAAAATCTTACCTATTTTCTAAAACTTGAACTAGTGACTGTTAACTGTATAAGGCAGAAAGATTTAAAATAACCAGTTTTGTACATTTATTTTGTATTTTTCCTACAAAATTTAAATGCGATTTTTATGTCCTTATTTTCTTTCTTAATATCAGTTGTCTAATATTTATTCAATATAGAGAGGAATAGCAGAAAGTGAATTAAAATCTTTGGGCCAGATACATTTAGTATTTAATTCACATTGCTCATGCATTTTGGCTTCCCTGAGATGCAGTTGTTGTATGCAAACACATTCATAAAACAGGAAATCCCAGTGGTCTGATGTTTCTTCAATCAGGCATGAAGAGAACAGAGAGAAAGTACTGGCAAATACTAATATGAATAAGAACACTTTTTTTTTTTCCAGTATTCCTGTTAAAAACTAAGTATGAAAATTCTTCACATATAGAAATTAATTTTTCTATCCTAATATTCCTTTATATCAATTATTTTCATATCATTAGCATATGTAATTCAGTCTCTCTCCACTCCTTCCAGATCAGCCAAAGCATAAGCCTGGTGCACAAGTTAGCTATGTCATTCCTCTATTTGTACGTATCCATAGGGTATTCTTCCACATGTTTTGAGTTCGGATCTTGCTTTTTGGTTTAGCTTCTGTGTGTATGTGTGTATGTGTGTGTGTTTGTTTCTTTTTTCTTTCTGTCATTGCTTATTTCCTCTTCTAATTCTTGCCCTAGACAAGTTTTATTTTAAAAGTTCTTGTTTTAACCAGAGTCTTTAAACTTAAACAAAGTTGAGTGGCTGCTGTTCCAGCACCTATCAGAAACACTTTTAAAAGTGTTTTTATTTTGTAGGTTTTTTTTTACTTATGCCTCAATATACCATGGAAGTGGAGGATGTCAAATGATTTTTAACATGCACAATCTTTTTAAGTAAAAGATAATTGCTGTGATGATAATTTCAACAACAGAATAATGGCCATCAATCTAATGCTTAAAGAAAATATAGATAGCTAATTTTAAAAAAATTTATATCTTGCCAGTTTCTAAGCACCAGCAGCAACTTATGATGCAGAAATAGGTCTTGAAAGCATTCGAATATTTTTGCATTTTAATTCCAACACACCAACACAATGTCTTTATCACTGAGTTACCAGTTTTGCCATAATTTACAGAATATTTATATAGAATATAATGAGCACTTAGTAAAAGTAGATTTCAGGTTCTTACAGATGTGATATGTTTTTTTTCCACGAAGTCCATAGTCATCCATATTGAACCCAAACATGCAGGAAGATGTAGGTGGAAGTATATTAAATCTGACAAATGACCTCCCATGTGCAAAGGAGGAAATAAAGATTCATTCTCCATGTTTGTGAGATCATTTTGATGAAGGGAAGGCTAATTGAGGGTGACATATATTCTAAATCTAATTCAAATCAGCATTTTTATATGAAGACTCATCACATTTCCAATGGTATGCTCTACCATAAAACAGCTTAGTAAAGACATTGTGAATTAGATTCTGGATTTTTTTAAATGCTTCAACAGAATTGACATTTTTAGTAGCAATGAATTTCCAGTCTTAATTTTAGTACAAACAAGGTGCCTGTGGTATTTCGTATCTTCTGTGAGAAGATGCTGTTGGAGTCAATTCAGAGGAGGGCCACAAATATGATCAGAGAGATGAAACACCTCTCCAGTGAAGACAGGCTGTGAGTGCTGGGGTTGTTGAAGAGGAGAAGGCTCCGAGGATACCTCACTGTGTCTTTCAGTTCCTAAAAGGGGCCTACAATAAAGCTGGAGAGACTATTGACGAGGGCTGAAAGAGGACAGGTTTTGAATAGACATCAGGAAGAAATTCTGAACTGTGAGGGTCATGGGGCACTGTAACAGGGTGCCCAAAGAAGCTGTGGATGCCTCATCCCTAGAAGCGTTCAAGGCCAGGTTGGATGGGACTCTGAGGAGCCTGATCTAGTAGAAGGTGTCCCTGCTCATTGCAGAGGGGATGATCTTTAAGCTCCCTTCCAACTGAAACCATTCCCCAATTCTGTTTCTTCCTAATACAATAAAGTCTCCTGTTACTGAGAAAATTGGAACTAATATGGGATTATGTTTAGCAAACGTGGGAAAATACAGGATTTCTTCCTGTAAAAACAATCACCTTGAAACCATTGTAATGTTAAATTATAGACTTTTTCTCTGGCATTCATTAGGCATTCATATTTAAGAACAAATGGTATTATTTTGTCTTTAAAAATGAGAAGGACTACCATTAAGTCCTGCTGCTTCTCATTTTAAATGGTAAAAATATCTTGATATCATTATTAACACAAAATTAATAATTCAGTTCCTTAAAAATATTCATATCATTTTACACTATTAATTTTGCTTTGTTAATATCAAAGATTGCAGATTTTATAGGAAATACATGCTATGAAAAATAGTTTCTCACAGAAAGATGAAATTGCATTTTGAAGACATATATGAAATTGTGGTATAAAACTCTGCATAACTCTGTGCAGTGAATGAACAGGATAGAATATTTAGGAGATTTTCTACCTGAATGCATGAGTAATACTTTTCAACCATTTCAATTAAGTTTCCATGCAAATATTTTTATCCAAGGAAGGATGCTGCAAACAAAGATGATAATTTTATTTATAATAGTTGGTTTCCATTCTCACAATGGTCATTGAGCCATCTCTCCATCATGGAAAAATCCACCAAACTTCAGGTTTCTCTAGCGTAGCAATATTTTAGTAGTAGATGAATACCAACATGTGGCAATTTTAGTCTTCTTCTTCTGAATTTTTTTCCCTTAGAAGTTCTACAACTTTAAAACTGCACCATAAAATTTTGCAAATTTACTGTTCATACATTGACAATAAAGCTGGCAATAGCAATTAGAAACTCTGGTTTGCCATTTCAGACATTAGATAGCAAAACAGAAAAAAATATTACTTAAATGTTAAAGGAAGACTGCTCTTCATGGAGTGGCCTCTTCAGCATTGTGAAAATTATACGTGACTGTAGCCTTACCAAAACTATTCAAAAAACCCCCAAACAAAATAGGAATGAGACACACAAATGTCAAAGATAAAAAAAAGGACAATTGAGCCTACCCTTTGCCGGCAGTGAATGATGACCATAGTGCCCCGAAAAAGGGGCTACAAGCCTTTTTGAAGCAAGAATCTCCTCAATAAAGAATCAGGAAGATTCCAGGGAGATGAGGTAGTATTGACATATGCCATCATCCATTCGCATTTGAAAAGATTATCTCCATCTGGTGGGTGCATAGTAACTGCTGTCAAGTATTACTTCTGCATTGGAATCCTGATTATATATGTTGTATGTCATAGAAAACATGAATCTGAGATTATGCCGTGGGGTCTGTAAACAGTGTTATTTCCTTCATTTTTAATGAATAAAATGCTCCTTTATTTCCTAAAAGTGGAAAAAGAGCACAGCTATGTCTAAGTCAGATAAGCATGTCTAAAAAGAAAAAAAACACTAGATTTTTTCCTTAAATGAACAGTAGTATTTGCTTAAAATTCATGTTACTTGACTTCTGGATCTCTTCCTGGCTTAGCCTCTGCAGTGTGCTTCCACTCATGCTGAACAAATTAAATGGAAAGAAACACCATTCAGTGAATAGTAACATAAAAAAAATTCAAATTGCACCAAGTAGTTTACTCATGTAGGTATTTTTCTGTGTAATAATAATTTCCAACTTCTGTCATCTTCTCAATCTACTATTAGCAACTTTGGATATAAAGAGAGCAAAAGGAACACTGTAGTGCATAACTCAGGCTCTGTTGCTTGTAATGACTGTGTTCTTCTTTTAAGGCTTCATTTATTCTTGACAGAAACAATTATGTAGAATTATGTGGAATAAGTATATTGAAGGCAGGTTGTATGCAGTGTTCAAATTACAAAGTACAGAGCATTTTTTGACTGCTATCTAGAATATTCTGGACATTGAATAAAAGTTTATATCAAGAGGCAACAGTATTTGTATTTTGTAATTTATTGTTTAATTTAAATATTACAATATTCACAGCGTAACTGGACAATATGCAGAAATAATCCAGGCATAACTCCACAGCCAGGAGTTACTTTAGATTGAAATGCATACTCTTACCTACAGAAAAATAATTGAGTTTATACAATAAACAATTGGAATGTATATATACAAGTGTACTAGAAAAGTGGTTTATTTTGGAATTTTAAAACAATTAAGAAAAAAAAAAAGAAGAAAAAATTCTCAATATACCACCCTATTTTTATTCAATGTTTTTTCACAATTTTTCATGTGCTTTAACTGTAATAATGAGGAGCTGGAATAATTGCAATGTAAAAACAAATAACATTCCCAAAAGCAATGCTAGTGGTAAGTAATTTCATATAATCATAGAATGGCTTAGGTTGATGTGGACATTTAAGATCTTATCATTCCAACCCTGCTGCCATTGGCAGAGACACCTTTCACTAGACAAGGTGGCTCAGAGGCTCATCCAACCTGGCCTTGAATATTTCCAGTGATGTGGTGTCCGCAACATCTCTGGGCAACCAGTTAAAGTGCCTCATGGCCCTCATGAATTTCTTCCTAATAGCTGAACTTATAAATCTGCCCTCTTTCAGTTTAACACCATTAACTTTTGTCCTTATTGTAAGTCTGTATTGAGTTTGCATGGCCAGGTTTTGGTAGTGGGAGGTCTACAGGGGTGGCTTCTGTGAGGATGCGCTAGAAGCTTCCTCCATATCCAGCAGAGCCAATGTCAGGTGGCTGCCGGACAGATGTACCACTGGCCAAGGCTGAGGCCAAATAGAAATGATGGAGATGCCTCTGTGATAACATAATTAGGAAGGAAAAAATAAAAGCTATTGCTCAGTTGCAACTGTGACTAGAGAAGAGCAGAACAGCCTGTGAGAGGAACAGCCCTGCAGGCACCAAGGTCAGTGCAGAAGGATGGGAAGGAGGTACTTCAGGCACCGGAGCTGAGATTGCCCTGTAGCCACTGGTGAAGACCATGGTGAAGACCATGGTGAAGCATCTGTGCCTGCAGTATATGGAGGGATCCACCACTGGAGCAGGTGGATGCCTGAGAGGAGGCTGTGAACCCATGGGAGGCCCATTCTTGAGCAGGTTCCTGAAAGGGACCTGCAGAGCTGTGGAGAGAGGAACATATGATGGAGCAGGTTTCCTGGTGGGACTTATGACCCCATGGGGGACCCATGCTGGAGCAGCCTGTCCTTGAAGGACTGCGACCTGTGGAAGAGTGACTGGGAACAGTGGAAGGACTGTTTCCCGTGGAATGAACTCCCATCTGGAGAAGTTCATGGAGTACTATCTCCTGTGAGAGGGATCTCATGCTGTAGCAGGGAAAGACTCTTCTCCCTGAGCAATGTCAGGAACAATGTGTGATGCACTGAATGTAACACCCGTTCCCTGTCTCCCTGCACCACTGGCGTAGGAGGTGGAGCTGAGAAGGAGGGAAGAGTGGGGGGAAAGATGTTTTTATGGTCTTAATTTACTTCTCATTATCCTGCTCTGATTTTGCTAGCAATACATTCAGTTAATGTCTCTAATTTGAGCTTGCTTTGCCCATGACAGTATTTGGTGAGTGATCTCTCCCTGTCCTTACCTCAACTCATTGTTCTCACTCAGTCCCACTGTCCATGTCACCAAGAAAATGTTAAACAGCACCAGTCTCAATACCAACCCCTAAGGCATGCCACTTGTCACTGGTCTCCACTTGGACATTGAGCTGTTGACCATAACTTTTTGAGTGCAACCATCCAGCCAGTTCCTTATCTGCTGAGTGTTCCATCCATCAAATTAATATATCTCCAGTTTAAACACAAGGATGTGTTGTGGGACAGTGTCAAATGCTTTGCACAAGTCCAGGAAGGCAATGTCAGTTGCTCTTGCCTCATCCAACCTATTTTTTAATGTATGAGGAAACGAAAAATGAAAGGATTGCTGACATTCAGTAGAACTAAATAATAGCAACCAAATTCAATCTTAATGAAAGAAAATGTGCTTTGACTTTATTGATGTCATGGCAGTACAAGAAATAATTCCCTATCTCTTGCACATTGTCACTTCAAGTATAGAAAGGAGTGATGCAGAGATTGCATAAAAGGGGAAGTATTAACTGCTTTTTGATTTCTATCTATAAAGTAGAAAAGTAGAAATCTCATTTATGAAATTGAATTTACTTTCTTTATATCATTCCAATAATTTTATGTATTACATGCAAGTTCTTGGCAGGATGTCGAATCCTGGGAGGGAAAAGAAAAAAAAGTCAAAAGAATTGGTAAAATAAAAAACGTTTAAAAAACACTAAGTAAAATTTTATGGCTTTGCTAGAGCCATCCATGAAATCAGGATAATTAATATCTGCTTTTTGCTAATGTCACAGTTTGAAAGTTAATTTCTTGCTATTTAGGAGGTCAGCTTGTCAAAACAGTAATCTCTTGGTTGGAAAGTACAGTTTTTGAATTACTTTTTCTCACCACAGAATACCTGTTTCTGTTATAAAAAGAAAAATATTCTTTGCCCCTTCCCAGTAAAGCCTTTTTTACTGTGACTTTTTTCAATGCCAAAATCCTTTTTTGACATCATCATTAATTATTAGTTATTAACTGACTTTCCCCTTCCTTGCTTCCCAACAAAAAAAAAAACAACTTTATAAATTAATTTTCTCTATTATCTACACAGCCATATTTGTGTATTTTTACAGGCATTTTAAAAGCTGAGTGTCCAGGAAAGGTAGAAGAGTGGTTTATTCTTCTATGGGTAAAACTTAACGACAATAAAGTTTGTCAAGAGTTGATCTGTAGCTCTGATTCTTGAAGCTATGCTGGTGGGTACTGCTTTAACTCATAGATGCTCATAGGTACCTGTATGAGGACTAACAGAAGTTATATACACCTATTTGTGCTTAGTGTGGAGGAAATTTAAGCAAATTTCAGTGGATATTTTCACTTTACCTGCAATGAAATATTAGAAGAATTTATCTTATTCTTTTGATACCTTTCTTAGTCTTTGTTTACCTCACAATATTATTAGCTTTTTTTCCTTAATAATTTGCTACATTTATTATTCTTATCATCACTGCAAATGGAAATACAGCAGTTATAATGTATTATTTGAATGACCTTACTTTTCTAACACCTTAGTGCAGAAGGTATTATTTCAACTGTTACAGTTTTCTTCAAATTCATGCTTAAAATTACAAATAAACTATGCTTTTTAGGTATGTAAACCAAAGTGTTGTGGAATTGGAAATATTGCACTGTCAGTTTCAACATCAGCGAGTGGTGTTAACATAAGAAATTCTAATGTCACTTAATTTAAGCATCTTATGTGTTTTTCAATTTCATTGGATCTCGGTCTACAAGAATGAAATTGGTTTATTCTCTGACATCTAACTGAATTACACCAATTTCTTTTCTCTTCATTGGAGGAAAAATGTACCATTCATAAGCACAGGGCATGTTTTGCAAGATCAAATTTATAAGATCAATTTCCTCTAATATGTCTTTGTAATAATAATTCATCAAATCTTAGAATATTCTGAGTTGGAAGCTACCTACAAGGATTGAGTCCAACTCCTGACTTTACACATGACAACCTAAAAGTTCAATCATATGAGAGTTGTTCAATTGTCTTTTGAACACCAGCAGACTTGGGGCCATGACCGGTTCCCTGGGGAACTTGTTCCAGTGTTTGGCCATCCTCTTAGTGGTGATTTTTTTCCTAATATGCAACCTGAACTTCCTCTGACATAGTTTTAAACAGTCACTGGTTTCTTATCACCAGATGCCAGAGAGAAGAGATCATCACCTCACTGCCCTCTCTCCCTCATAAAGAAGTTGTAAACAGTAATGATATCACCCCTCAGTCTCTTCTCTAAGCTGAACAAACCTAGTGTCCTCAGCAGCTCCTCCTAAGTCATAGCTTCTAGTCCTTTCACCATCCTTTTTGGACACATTAGAATATTTTATATCTTCCTTATATTGTTAATACCAATCCTGAACACAGAACTCAAGGGGAGGCCAACCTGTGTTTAGTATTGTGCGACAATTACTTTTGCCAGTTGTCTGTGCTGTTCTTGGTGCACCACAGGATACAGATGGCCCTTTTGGTCTCCAGAACACCTGATGACTCATATTGAGCCTATGATTAACCAAAAAACCCATGTGCATCCAGGATTACACCATCCCAGGTGCAGAATATACTATTTGTTCTTGCTTAATGTCAACACATACCTGTTTATTACTTATTTAATTAATATATATATACAAAATACTGTAACTTATCTCTAAATACACTTAGATGGTCACTTTTGAAGAAGAGAAGAAGAAATTGATTTTTTTTCTCATCAGTAAAACTGCAACAAAAAATAATTTGAGGAAAAGACCTGGAATTCTTTATGGGTTAATCTGGAATTTTTCAATATTGATGTTTTCCAAAAGGTATTTCTAAGGAAAGCTTTTGTTTCCTGTATTATAAAAAGTACAAAATGCAATTCCAGTAAACTTTCTCTATAATGTAGTATCATTCTCACTATTACTAGTAATATTATAATAGATAATAATGACAGCAATAATAATAAGATTGAAGAAGTAGAAAGGATATGTATTTTCAGGTGGAGTATATAAGGCAAAAGATGGCTATATGAAAATTTAAGAATCATTACATTCTTGAAACTGTCATCCATTGCTCTACCTTTTTTTTTTTTTTTGAGTACTCTATTCTTATTTCAACATAGCAAATAAAATTCATAATGAAGTGTTTGCCCAGCAGTACAATCCCATTTTTCTCACCTGCAATCTTAACAGAACTGTTTTGAATCAAAAACTGAATGTTGCTCATACTTCAAATATACTTTTGTGTGCATGTGTGTGTAGTGTTCCTCTTTCCTCCCACATGTTCTCCACCTACATGTCTGTCAGCCTTTTCCAGGCAGCATTAAACCATAGGTCTTTTTTAGAATTGAATTCACAAACACATAACTCTATTTTGATGTGATGCCTTACACAACATAAAAAAAGGCTATAAGTAATTCCTCCCATGAAGAGTGAAACAATATGAGGGAAATGAATTGCAGCAGTATGGAAGTGTTGCTATAGTTCAGAAGTGTATGTTTCCAGCATTAAGATGTTTGACTCTCCACCCTTGTTGCACTATGTCAAAGCTTTTAAGGTCTTTAATCATTTCCTTATAGCTTTTGGTTTCATTACCCTGTCTCTATGTTTATTTGTTCACTTCCCCATTAATTACTGCAGTGAGCAAGTTCATTATATTTTTCCTATAGTCTTTCCTCTCTTGCTTTTTTATTACCTTTCCCAGGAAAGTGGACAAAAGACCAAAAGGAAAAAAGCACAGAATTTTAGACTGTATGAACTGTTAAACAGTACCACCATTTTGCAGATGTGCTTTCAATTGTAGGAAAAGCATTAATGAATGAATGCTTTCATTTTGTTATTTTCTTTGGAGTTTATTAGAAGATGGTGTCTACCTCACATCTTAAAATAGTTTTAAGTTCAACCTGTTTGCACAGGGCTAGGAATATATTAGGAAGACCTGCAGAACTGGGGAAAATAAATAACTTAGTTTCTCATATTAATAACAGAATACTTCATTTAAATAAATTGTATAGAGTGATACATTTGACCATATCTATTTTAATTTTACAAATAAATCCCATTTTTAAAATCCATGTAATGCTTTCTTTAGTAACAGAAGTTATTATAGCACATTAAAACTATATAGATCTACTAAAGTACTGAAATATTATGCCCATCCTGTTTTGAAAAAGATTGATCTTTTTTAAGCTACTGCTTCTCTAACTACCATTTTATCGTAAATATTTATATTGTAGTGGCATCTAAAACGTGCTATTCACTGTGTAAACAATTAAATATTCACTTCTTATTTAATAACAAACTCTGCCATCATTACGTGTGCAGACCAGATCAATGTCAGGATATAGTTTCACAGTACTTTGGGGAATTATGTTACAGTATGCAAAGTGCTAATTTCCTAACATTGTAATTAAAGTTTCTGAGTGACAAACTTTGGAAATTAGATGTAAGTCTCCAGTGTTTAAGAATGTCTGAATCATTTGCCATCATGCTTGAGTACATTTTCTCCTCAAAGTATTCACTAAACTGACTCGGGGGTAAGGGAGGGAGGGAAATTGCTTGTTTATATTTCTTGGCTTCTGCTTTGGTGACTTAGAAGTACTTACATCACATGTCTCAAAGGCAACAAATTTGCTTCCATCTCCTGTGAGTGCTATTGAAGGTAAATATACACGTGTTTTAAAGACGAGAAAGAATTGGGGAAGATCACTATGAGAACAGGAGTATTTTTTTTTATGCTTCCCCCCCATTTCCATGAGAATCCGGCCAGCTACATTATTCCTAAGACTTCAAAGGCTCTTGAAATTTTAAGGTTAAATCTGAAATGTCCTGAAAATTATTTTATTTACTTGCTTCAAACAGTTTCCAGTGTGGTGGAAAACTGAAGAGTCCAGATTTTCTTTTTCTCCTGCCCCTCTCCTTATTTATGTATTTATTTGCTTGTTTGTTTGTTTCTGATTAATAAGAACTAGTAATATTTTATATCAGAGATGTTGTTTGAAAACATAATATTTATCCTTACCCAGAATTGAATTTTTGAGCATGATGCTAATTTTATCAAACTTCCATGCCAATCAACTAGGTCAGTTCTTTGATAGCTCGGACAATCAATGTGCTGCCTAGGAAAGGAAATACTTTTTATTTTTATTATTGTAGGAAGTAAATTATGTCACACTTCTGTTGTCAGGGACATCAAAAGCATTAATATCCTAGAATAAAAATATGGCCTATAGTTTTTTCACTAGTATTAAAAGAAAGAATTATTACTACTATTACAGACTTCTTCCATGTACTTAGATGAAGTCAGAATCTCTAGCATCTATTTACAGATGGCAAAATTTGTACCTGCCTTGTAATGTTTTATGAGGGTTAGAGGAGGCAACTTCAGCACTGGAACCTCTGTATTCTGGTCTTGGCCAGGGGCCTGCTACTTATGAGGCCATACTGCCTCTTTTCTAAAGTACTAGCAAATCCAAAAGTTCCTTCTGTTTTAGTAGTGCTTTAGACTTCAGTATACAAAATATTTGTCTCTGTAAAAAACTCTCTCAGGGAACTGAATTAAAAAAAAGAAGAGCTGTACTCATTCTCCAGGAACCACTAAGCCAGAACCCTTCAAGTTTTCTGGTTGACTTCTGTAAAGTAAAAAATTTTATCTTTTTTCCTAAATATTTTTCCTCATTAGTGACATTATGGTAGGAACAGAGACTATCCTGATAGAAGAAAAGCAATATTTTTACTTGATTGGGAGAATTGTGCATTTTCTGAATACAGCACTTTTTAAAATGTCCATTAAATCCTAAAGTGGGTAGGGAAACTGTTTATTTGCTGCTTGATGTTTTTTTTAATGTTTGTTGTGTCAAAGAAAGAATTGAGAATAGCAAATAAGGTGCTAAGAGATGTTTTAATTTCCAGTCTAAAAATTAGTTATATATAATCAGTTGTACTTTCACCTCTTCCTAACATAAGGCATTGTATTGCCATTCATTCACAAGTCCTTACAAGAGAGATCGAAATAACTAAATGCCCAACCTGGGGCAGATTACCCTATGGTTTATATTGAAAAGGAATATTTGAATAAATTCCATCTAGGTAACTAATGTTTAATCTAGTTTCTCTCTCTGTTCCCTTTCTGATTTATCCCTGAGCTTCAGCTATTTTCACTGCTTTGTCTGATTTCAACTTAGAACAGTTCTTAAATTATATTTACTTTGAAGTGGTCTGTTTCTAAAAAAGTTTTGAGTATTCAAAACTTTTTCAAGGATACAAAAGAAGGTCTTGTGTACCCAAAGTTTTTTCAAAATTCTACACCTTCTACCCCCAAAACGTTGGCTGGTGATACAAAACCTTGCTTCATCTGATAAAATCCAAAATGTGGTAGGAATGTAAAGAAACAGAGATGGACATACTAATTGAAGCTAAAAATCTATACAGTCTAGTGTCTTGACTTTAGAGCACCCAAAAGAAAAGCTAAGGGTAAAGAGACCAAACGTTAAAACTTCTAGTGCTCCTCTTCCTGAGGAATAAACCAGCTCACGTCCAGTCTCCCATTTCTCCTTCCTCAGCTTTTGGCAGAAAATGAAGCCCAAATATTTTAAGAGTTTACTAAAATATTTCCTTAGCCAGCATTTACTTCAACATGTTTTTTTATTTGTTTCTTCAGGTTTTGGGGGTTTTATGTTTGTTTGTTTGTTTTGTCATAGATGTGCAAAATTTAGATTTATCATAAAGATTGAGGAATATGTAGATTCAATCATCAACAGCATTAGGACTTTCCTGGAAAATAGAAGCTAAAAAACATTCAGCATTTATAACTTTTTTTCCTGTTAAAGCCCTAGAACAGCTTCTTAACCCTTCCTTAATCTTTAAAATCTCCTGGTAAGATTAACTCTGCTTGTTAGATGAGTAGCTCTGTCAGAATGCTTCACCTGCAGATAGTTGTAGTGCCTAAGCACTTCTAACATTTATTTTAATTTACAGTAAGGGTTTTGTAAATTAAATTTCTTGGCATGCTTTTATCTATTGTGAGGTTTTAGTCTTTCACATACTTCAGTAACAATTTAGCAAGACTTTCATTTTGCAAATTAGTTCTGTATTGCCTAAGAGAAAACTCAAATATTTTCTCATAACACTAAGTTATATGACATTGGAATTTTTAGTTATAGCTCTTTGTTATGTTTCACATGGTGGAATTACGTGGAGGTGAAAAGATATGTTAAGCTACAAAACAGCAATGCTTTTAATTTAAGAGGTTTTCCTGTTTCATTTCTTTTTTACTCTTCAATGGAGCTACAGAAGACTGGAAATGAAGCTGTAGGAACTGAGTGTTAACTTTATGCATTGTATATTTAGAGTCTTACCATATTTTTATAAAGACCATCTGTAGGGGAAAAAAAACAACCAACAAACCAGAACCATACAATCTATACAATAAAAGACCTATGTTCCACACTAAACCGTGGTTTTCACAAAAAGAATTTTTATTTTGCACTAGAGGCTCCTATTTGGTCCTTTTGGAAGTCTGTGAATATGTTTTGTATTTTGCCATTCACTTTTTTGCCATTCTGTCACCTGAAATGCACAGCCAGGTGATGTGAAGTAGGTTTTGTGCTACATTCATTTTCAAATGTGTAACAGGGAAAATAGACATTTTTACACAGGATCAAGCAGTTAATATTTCTAATCTATAACATAAATTATTTGCTAAATTATTTGAAATTGTCACTAAAAAAAAACCTAATCAATGTTTATTTTCTGTTTTTTTTTCTTTTTGTAAGAATTATGCAATTATCATTAATTTGAACAGTGAAATAAGCACAATTTATCTTAGGTGATGCATTAAAAAAAAGAAAAAGAATTGTTTTCCTTTTCTTCAGGTAGGTGTCATGAATATTGTGTTTCAAAACTTACTATATTTATATATTACCTATGCAGAAATAAAAAGCATGTATAATTTGGGTCACGTATGGCAAATATGCGTGTTAGGTTTTGGTTTTAAAAATGACAAATTAATAAAAACTGTGGTCATATTAGGTAATTAAGTTTTTATTAATTAAATAGAAAATACACTGCTATAAATTAATTTTTAAAAGTATTTTTTCCTAATTTTCTTCATATTTTTACATATCCATGATTGCTTTCAAATTTTCTGATTATAAGTGACCTCTTCGAATCATCATTTAGATGAATTTACTTCTTCAAGAAGAATAAACCTAAAGACAAAATAATAAAACCTTAATAAAATATACCCTTCATGGTAAATAATATCAACTTTCTCCTGCTTTTTCTTTTTTTATAAATTGCCAAATAGTTTTAAATTATATTGACATTGAATTACATCTAGAATGCCAAAGAGTTTGCTCTGATCTTGGTGTGACTCAAAGCCTTACTACTGCAGCAGCTGTACTTCAGAAACAGATTCTTGGCTAGTTTTCATTGGTCCTAAACTTAGAAATCTCTAGCTTGGCATGAGAATGAGAGGTCTTGTTCTTACAAATGCTTTCCATATAACTGCATGTAGAGTAATGGGTGCAGTTCATATATTTGCTACAATAGGCATTCATAATAGGAACAATGAATAAAGACCCTCCAAATCTCTATAGGCTGTTTATGAGAAGAAGACAGTTTGGTCATTGAAAGTTAGGTGAGAAAAATTCCATTCTTGCTGGTTCAGTGGACAGGCCTATATAAAATAAAGGCTGTCTGAAAAAAATCCTTTTGATTTGGATAGTTTCCTGAAGGACATGGTGCAGATAGCTGAAGGAGCACCCCATCAGTTTAAAGACAAAGATCTGCAGTTCTGATTTGTCTGCTTTGTACATTATATTAAATAAACATGTAAACAGCATTTATAATAGCTCAGGACTGAACTTAGGACTAAGCTAACAACTAATACACTGAATTAACAAAGACAAGTTACACGCATTGGGAGGAAAAGGAAGATCAATGACACACTCCATTGAAGGGAATGACAAGATAAATCATATGCTATGCTACTTAGCATATTTTCAACAAAGTGCATTATACACAAACTTACATATTTTTTTTTTTTCTATTTGACAGTTTGTGACTGAGTGCTTTGTGAAGCCATGAACACTGTTGGCACAGATTCTCTGGATCTCCCCTGGGTTATTCTTAGTTTTTTTATCACATTGCTACTAAAGCACTGACACTAAGTGCTGAATATATAACTTGTTTCTAATTAGATACCCTCTGTTTGCAAAATCTGTGACAAAAAAAAGTGTTTTTTCTAAATCTAATCTGGATAAAGGCAACTCATAATGAGTAGCATGTGATATGTCTAAAGGTTCTATCAAACAAAAGGAGGTGTTTTCATGCATTCCCCTGGAGCCCTGCTACCCTGATGGTAATTTTAAATTTGAAATATATTATCATTTAAAGAGCCTGAAAGATGTAAAGAATTAATTCTCTCCACTAAAGTCAACAAATAATTATGAGTGCAGGATTAGATTGGTAGATTAGTGGCATGGTAAATTAAAAGAGTAAGGGATATATTAAATCAATCTAGTTACCTTGAAATTATTTATTAATACTCTATTTGAGAATTTTAAGAGACTGATACTGAAGGCTCAGTCACAGTGTCTGTAGGGATCTGAGTTTATGAGATTTGAAAATATAGCTTTTTTTTCCCCTTACTATTTGTGCTCCTTAGTCTTTTGAATACTATGAGTGTGCCTTCATTACCTTTTGATGAAGATGCATTTCTGAAAGGAATATTACACTTATGGGTTTGGTTCAATCCACGATATAGTAAAACCCTTCATGATTGCCTTCCTTTAGGATGAATGTAAACCAAGAATTGCATACTAAAGATTAGCCTGATTAACTTGATCCAAGCACTAGTGGGTATTTAGTCTGTAGGGCTATGCTGTAGCTAATTGGTAGTAAAACCTCCCAAGGTGTAGACAGAATGCATGCCAGGTCCTCAGAGTCCTCTATTCTGCTTAGTGATAAACTCTTGATGTGCCACACTGAGGGCCTGGCACAGCTGGGGACCTCAGGGAAGGAAGGATGAAACCTATTCCTGGATGCTTATGACCTCTCTTATCCTTGTGGCTAAAAAAGGACTTCAACTGAGGTGCATTTCTGTGCATCTTATGTTATCATTTAACTGTTATTTGACATAACAGAAGCAAAATTATGTGGTACAAAAACATGATTGGCATCACTGATCGGGATTTCATACAAATTCACTGACCTCTAGTTCCCTTTGCATATTGCTGCTGTTGAGTGCATCTGCCCTGCCTCTCATCATGTCTTGACTGAAACAATAGGGAAAAAAAAATTCACCCAAACACAAACATTCTGACTTTGACCTCATGTTTCTTGTTTTATGAATTATGAACCTATGCAAGAACCAAATCTGTATCCGTAACTCTGGCTTTTAGGGGACTAGATTTTTTAGTTTTTACAGTATGAATAAGATGTGGGATTGACAGAGCAGTCCCACTTTACTCAGTCAAATGGAAGCCTTATTCATTCCCATGATGTACTGTTGGCAGCTGCTAAAAGAGACATGACCACTTTACCCTTTTAGTAGTTTTAGGTAAGCTGCAGCAACAGTATGGTGTGGATTAGCAAAATATGTGGGATGAAATACAGCACTGCTCAACCAAAGGCTTTCTTCTGAGCTCTCAGATGCTAGGAAAAGGCTGTGACAAAGAGAGGGTGCGCCTGAAAGGGTTGCTGAATGCTTGAGTGGCAGCTCTCTGTATGACAAGTCTTGGGGGATTGGGTACTTAAATCTTAATTACAAAAAACAATCATCATCAGGTATTAAAACTCTACAGGGAAATTGAAAGACTCAGAGAAGAGAATCCCAATAGTGGAGATCTGCTCTACGCAAATTTAATTGACTCATATTATACAAATAAACCTGATAAATTAAAAAAAAAGTACCTGTAAGAAATTGTTGAGTGATTCTACTATAGACCAGATGCTGTGAGAAAGATAGGGGGTGGGGTTTTCAACCTGAAGAAACTCAGGGACTGCTTAATGAAGAGCTAAATGCCACAGATGACCAACTTTCTTAGAACAATTTTTAATGCACATGAAAGCAGAAAATCTTTTAGATCATTCAATGCCAAGAATTTGCAAAATATAAATTGGTACATTTACATGTTATTTAGGGTTTTTCATGCCTGTATGATGCAAGCATGTAAAAAAATCCTTTTGAAAAGCTACGTTGGTGGAAATGGAAGTGTCTCTAAAAAATGAAAGAGGGTTTTACTGCAGAGGTGTAATAAAAAGAATGGGTTCTACTATCACTCTCTGTAACTGAAGAAGAGTGGCAGTCATTGTCAGTGATGGATTGTGATGGATTTTGTGGCAGCGGTGAGCAGGAGTGTAAAGCAGGACTCAATTTGGAGGAAATGATTTTCTAGTTAAACAGTGGCCAATTTTAGATCTTTTCAGAAACAATAAGATAGTTCTGTCACATTCAATTCACAGTATAATTAACAATGGACTTTTTTTTCTTTCATATTTACTAACCGCTTTTGTTATTGTACATGACTGACCTAGCAGGAAAAATAAAGTTTATGAACATAAAAAGTTCTGCTTAGAGTATACTGCATTTGTTCTGTACTTTCTTTATTAGCCCTACTGACAATAGCAATAGTCATAGTGACGAAACACAGTAGGCTGCATCTTCATAATCTTTGAAGAGGAAAAAATTTAAGTAAATTTCTATGGCCTGGACAAACATATCACTGTGTGCTTCTCATGTGTCAAGTCATGGTTAAGGTCTATGTTTCTCTAGTGAAAAAGGCAGTGTAAGTGATTCCCAGACTTCTTGGACTGTCCTGGCATTTCTACCATGATTCACAGCTTCAGCTGAATTAAATGTTTGCCCAAGCATGATGTAATACAGACTAAGAATGATGAAAGTTATAAATAAAATCAAACTTCCTTGTGAGTCCTCCCCTAGTACTTCATTGAACACAAGTCTGAGGATCATAAGTGACTGTGTGGAACCAGGATTACAAGCATATATGAGGGAGGGCTAGCTTTGCAATTAGTAAAATAAAATAGCATGGAACTACTCTCTCAGACCTTACTATTATGCTAGCTTTTCTAAGCCGTTTTAGAAGGGGTCAGTCTCTTTCCCCAAACAGAAGAAATTTAAATGAGAAACTTAAACTAGATGGCTAACGTTTGGACACTTAGAGGCACAAATGATGAATGACTAATACATGAACTTTGCAATACTCAGTATTTAACATGTGCCATGTTTCCTCTAAAATATTGGCTGCTCTTGTTTCCCCTCCCTTTTATATATATCACAAGCTTCAGGAACATATGACTTCAGTTGTAGACTCTTTGCTTATAGAATTCCTTTTAAACTCAGTGGGAACTCAGATTGTGGAATCTGTTAGATCAAATCCTCTCTGGAAATGCAGAAAGACATGACTGAATAGGGAGTAAGGTACTATACTATCAGTCCAACAAGACTGCTGTTTTTTTCCTAACATTTAGCTTATTTAAAATGGCTATGGTGCTTATAATAACAATATTTTTTTTTGTAAAAAACAACAAACAAAGAAACCTTCCTCACCCTATTTTTGGCTAAAGCAAAATAATTAGTTCTTCACAAGCTCTTGTGTAAATCTATAGATTGTTTAGTCGTTCTCACCTCCAAATACTCAAATGAAAAGGCAAGAAAAAAGACAAAGTATTTAACACTAGAAAATATGTTGATAAATGAAGTTGCTGCTATTAGAAGCTTAAAATTATAGTCATTAAAAAGCCACCTACTGATACAAATTCTGTAAAAATGTTGGAATTTCACTCTTCAGGGCACCTTTAAAAACATACACTGGCAGTTTAAATTATAATGAACTTGTAATATAGTAGAAAGGGTGCTTGGCCAAAGTTTGTAGACAATGGAATTAATTTTGAATAACAAGTAAACAAACAAAATCCTAATCTTCTTTTGTTGCATTTAATTCTCTTTTTTGCAAAATGCAGAGATAATACTTGAGTTGCAGCAATTACTTATGTTTCATAGTACAAGCTTTCCTCATAAACCTTTCCTTAAACATAAGTAAAATTCTTGAAAAGGGTCCATAGACTTTTGTAAAATAAATCATTGCAATTATCTTCTGCAAAACTGTCTCATCAACTTTTAGTGATAACCAATATGTATGGTTCACCTCTCACATGTTCTCCATGACTGTAAAGATAGCTCTGTAGTATTACTGGGTAAAGGCTAAGAAGGCATAGGTGGCATTTCTCTGAAAAACATATAAGCACATGTTCATGAGTTTACCATGCATTCCTTACTCTTTTAAGTACTACCCCGATAAACACTTATAGACATGAATATTCTCACTGTGTTTTCAAATTACAGTATTTCACTATGCAGCTGACCACACTAAGGATTCTGAATGATCCAATTAAAAATTACCTTTTTTAATGGAAATCTTTCCTGTTGTGATTCACAAAAGAAGAGGAAAATCAAAATTCTGATCTTGCTGAATTAGACTGCATAAGCGTTAAAGTTGCTCAGAGGAGTGTGTACTACAGAAATATATCTCAGTCACCTTGTTTGCTTGTTACTGTTCTGCCTGAGCCTGCTAAGAGGGGAGGAATAAAAGTAAGAGCAGTCTATAGCTCTTTGTCACTTCTTAGCCACGCTGTATATGGCACCTTCACCCTAATACTGAAAAGTTCTGTTAAGCACTTGATTGACCTCATAGTGCTGCCTCATTGCTAACTTAATAACTATGCCTGCTCGATAACATTTTTGATGGAAATCTTCCATCAGGAAGCTCATTTTCAATGGCATCTGAATAAACTGCAGGGAGTTGTTAATTTAGAGGAATTTTAGCAACACAAAGTCAAAATATGATGCTTTGATCAAGCCAAAATGCTACATTTTGACAGTTCTATTTTTATTTATTTCATAATGATGATGTATGTGTACATTATATTTCATATTATGTTCCTAAAATATAATGGTTATACTACTACAATATTAGAACTTCATTTCAGGTATGAAATTCTATGAATTAAAATTATAATATTTAAAATAAATGCTTAATTAACTCAAGCTAAAGGAGAAATGTTGAGTTTCACTTCAGTAAAGTATGTTTCTCATCTGAATGAGAAGAAAGTTGGAAGGAAAATGGTCTTCTGATATTAAAATTTTGCATAGAATGGAAATATATAATTTTTGAATCCTACTATTCTTGATTACACCAGAATCCTCAAATGCTAAAATTTACTCAAACACATTTTACCCTCATCAAGACACTTTTAACATAAATTCTACTGCTTTTACACATTCTGGTGCTGTCATCCAGCAGAAGAGAGGACTATATTATAGAGAGCCTTGCACTATGTAGGAATGGGGAATGCTGAAAAATCTAAAGGAAGGTAAAGACAGAAATACTGATGCAAGGAACAGGAATATCATCAGAAGGATTCATTCACTATTTGCAAAGCATCATTTCCTCTGTGCCTAGGATAGCCGACATTACTCTTTAACATTATCCCAGCTCTGAATTTACCCAGGAGGAAGAATGTCATTTACTGAATCATCATTAATGTAGTTTAGAGCTGATTCTAATTCAAATGTGGTTTTCAGCTTTGAAATGAACTGATAAAATGCTCCAAAGTGACTTGGAAAGAAAGCAGAGATTTGTTCTGTCCCTGGATTTCCTTCATCATAGATTTCTTCCTTAGAGACTTTTTAATAATGACGTTTATAAAGGAAGGTTTCTGTTCTGTGAATTTTCATTATTATCTTGTTCATTTGTTTGTTAACTCTTAAATGTTGGGGTTTGGTTTTATCGGGTTTTTTTGGGGTGGGGGACTTTAAAAAATCTGTTT
This sequence comes from Corvus cornix cornix, assembly GCF_000738735.6. Lineage (NCBI taxonomy): Eukaryota > Metazoa > Chordata > Aves > Passeriformes > Corvidae > Corvus > Corvus cornix. The sequence continues at coordinate 65,697,010 of NC_046332.1, read as the reverse complement.
GCAGTCATAATTAAGAAAATGGTTAAACCTGCTGTCAATTAACGTAATTGATTTAAAAAGTTGATGGGCGCCTGGAATGGAAGTATTTTGCCTGCAGCTGAGCTGAATACAAGAGTAATTTATTTTAATAATGAATGGTGAAAGAAGAATTGAGCAGAAATACTGTGTGGGAAACCCTCAGAGGGTTAAAATAAACATGTACAGTGGTTAGTACTAATGTTTCTGATAGTGGACTGAGATTTACTTAACCTTTTAATAGTAGTACCATAGAAGGAGTTTAAAAATAATTGGGCAAATACATTTTAGAGTAAAAGAGATCATCTTCCTTAGAACTAAGTCAAATTTAGTAGTGACATGAAGAGTGTCCGTTTATGCAATAAGTGTCAGTTGATCAATAAAATGCTATTCAATACAGGAAAAATAACCTAATTGGCATAGAAATGATATTCTGTGGGTGTGAAAATTCTAAAGTGAATACAATTCACTTCACTTGAAGCTATGGGTCTGTAGTCAGGGAAATTTTTCCAGTTCCCACAGCTTATACAAATGGTTTGTGATAAATTGTGTTTTGAATATCTGGGGGCTGCTGTTTCATTCAGTTATGATCAGTAAGAGTTGTTTTTAACTGGAGGTGAACTAGAAGGAACATATTTCTATGGATTACTCTAAATTTCTAATGAATGTTGATTTAATGTATTTTGAATCTGTTTTACAAAAAACACAATTGAGCAACTGTTTTTTATCTAGTAAATATTATAATGGCTTTTTAATTTTTTTTTCCTTTACAAATGAAAAAAACTTTTGGGGATGGGAATCTTCTGTGCTTGGTTGTAACTTTGGGACAATAATAGTGTCTAAGAAATAGTTCATGAAGGAAGAATTTGAAATCAAATGGGCAAGAGAATATTAGTCCCAAATAAGTAGTGATTGAATTTTGTCTCTAGTTTAAAGGACTTCAAAGCTTTTTGAAATACTGTGTTCCATAAGAGACGGGACTATGGATCAAGAATTCAAGCCGATTGCTTATCTAAAAATGTAAAAAGGAAATGTTCATGGTGAAGTGTTATGTAAATTCAAGTAATTTAGTAGTGATGTAAATGCTATAGGCACTTACTAATAGAAAATTTCCTTATGTATTAGGAAAGATAAGTAAAGAGTGAGCTCAACTGAAAAGTGTGTAGTAATACCCTAGAAATTTACCCTAGTAATACCCATGGCCACTCTATTCCCTTTCAAGGTATTGAATGGAGAAAGTAACTGCATTTTTCTATGTGTGATATTTTTACAGAATTCTGCTTTAGTAAATTTTGGTCTGATATGCTGTAACTACAGATTAATCTGCTCAGATTAATATGCTTCACACTTGTGAAGCCAAATATTGGTCACTCAGCCATTCTGATACATGCTATTTTCAGGTTATGATGCTTACTGGTTCTAATATTCTAGGAAGTCTTCAATGCATTTTGTTCTCAGTGAGACTTTATGATTATTAGATATTTCACCTACCATTTGTTATTTTAAATATTCATTCCGATATTTCCTTTCATAGTTACTTATCTGAGGGACCCAAAGCTGCTATATGGTCAAGAGTAAAAAGAAGGCAATTAATTTTAAACAATTGTGATATTACTAAGGCAATATTTATTTTTTGAATATAAGAGAAACATGTTTTGAAGCTTTCAACACCACCAAACAGGCCCACTGTGAAAAGTAGTTTAGCCAAACCATATCTTAGTATAACGATGCAAAATGCACTGAGAGAAGGGAGTGTTGCCAGGCCAAATGGATTGGCTTAAACATTTTCGACACATGCCACAAGTTCACATAATCAGCCTGAGGCAGTAGGGAACTTAAAAGCTAGTTTGATAGTGTTTCTTACAAATATTCTTTGAATTTTATTACTTGTCTCCCACATGAGGCGTAATAGTTTCAATGTTCTAATTAGTACTTGTGTATATTGCTATTACTTTGTCTCTTTAATCAGGTTATTAAGTCTGTTATGGAGATTCCTTATAGAATCACACTTTATAATAGTGTTTCTAATTTGAATATGTCCTTTTTTATGTTGTCTGAATCTGAAATATCATAAACTCTTTTTATGGGTCCTTTGATAGTAGTCACTTTCCTGTTTTATGTTTGATTAGAACATACAGTACTAAGTAATAAAGAAACTTCCTGAAGCTTTGGAGTTTTAGTACCAGAAAACATTTCAACTTCCTCAGGCTTTTTTTTGTGTCTTTGACGTTAGGTCAAATAAAGATATCCTCTTGTCCATATTAAAGTAATGAACAGGAAATATGTAAGAGAGAAAGCACTTTTGTTAGATTATAATAGAGTTTATATAATTTCGGAGATTGGTTTTCAGTTGTACTTTAAACAAGATATATAATAAGAAATTATCTAAAATCAAGAAAGAATTCTGATAATTTTCTCAAATAGTAAATACAAATATACATATAAATATAAACATCAATTTAATAAATAAACTTATGTTTAAATGCCAGTGAGAAGAAATAACACAAAAATCTGTCTCCCTCCCTCTGTCTTCCTATCATTCATCCTTTATGATGAGCTAAACACACCATCAAATTCAGGAGAAATTTGTTCAGTTTTAAGGAAATTCATTATAATAACTCTCCTAATCCTGATACTGAACTTGATAAAACAAGAGATTAGGTAGGATTTTTATTAAAAAACCCAAACAAACCAGAAATTAATACTTTGAGTAAAACATAAAATCAATTGTACAGATTTAAAATTGTAAGAGCTATATACAAAGTCATAAGGATTAAAAATTACCTAAAAGACTTCATATGAGTGAACAATGGCGAAATATGGTAAACTGGTTTACATAAAAAGACATAGCTTTCAACAAAGCTTAAGCAAACAAGCGTCCCATTTGGTGTCTGCACTGGAAGCCTCTGAAGTCATGGTGAAGTGGTTTCCAGCTTCAGAGGGGTTTGGATTAGAACCTAGTAGTCACTGGACTTCACAAACTACTCACAGCTCCTTTTGTAAGCTCCTTTTGTCTCAAGAATGTAAGGAAGCTAGTGAAATTCAAGGACCAGCATATGTGACAAAGGATTTATCAGTGGAGATTAAAATATTCAAAATACCTATTTTCTGAAAATATGGTGAACATGGCGGATAGATGAAAGAATTTATACTTGCTGACAATCAGCTGACATTTAGACAAGGAAGTATTACCTCAATTCAAAACCAAAATTTGTTTAAAGGAAAATAATAGGAAATTATGCCCTCCATCAGATCTTTTACATTTTTCAATTTCCTTCTAAAGTGAAGTAGTATCTGTCTACTCATTAAAAGCAGTTTGCAAGCAGGAACAAAAATCCTTTTTCCAACACAGACACAAACCGTAGTTATTGGTAAGGGTTTATGTGCAAGATCTAAATAACCAGGAGGTATTTAATGTTAAAATTTATACATATTGAAACTGCATGCCTTAAATTTTCTAGTGGAACTTCATAAATGCAGGTTCACTTTCTGCTAATATTCCATGCTTACTGTATTTTTCTCACTGTTTTCTGTTTTTGTTTGGTTTTTTCCTCTTTAATACTATCAATAGCATCACAATAACAAGTAAGTCAGTTGTCAGCAATTGCTTTCTTACAGTTCAAGCTTTGCATAAAACTCACCACTTCACGTCATCCTCTTATAAAGTAACTTTTTTGGCCTGATGAAAAAAATGAAAAGACAATCTATCTTTAAGAGTGCTTGGGAAATGCTGGAATTTTCAAGCAATCATTGGGGATTTTCTCAGCTTTTTCTAAAATAGAGAAGCTTGGAAAACAGAAGAGCATGAAACAGAGGAGGAACTGTTCTAAGGTTTCCCCTCTCTTCCTGTCCAATTTTTAAAGAGTTTCTGAGAAAAACACTTATGTATTAAAAAGAGACAGTCTTGTTCTGGAACTTTCTTCAATTTTCTCTCTTTATTAGAAACATGTATTACCTAGGGTATATCACCGTGTCCCGCAGCCATAGGGAGGAGGAGGAGGGAAGATCCAGCAGGCAGGAATTGTGCAGCAAGATTGATTTATTTCATTATTTTACAAACTCTTTTATAGACTTTTTTCTTCATAGTCTAATTGGACAAAGGACCAGCCACCCCTTGGGGGTGATTGGCCAAAATCCTAAAACATCCATTGTCAAAATATTTTCTACTATACCATAAACAAGACTTTTCAACGTTGCAGGTGTTTGCTTGTTTACATAACTCTGCTACCTCTTCTGTGAGAGAGAAAAGTCTCTCACGGGCTTAGAAAATAACACGAAAACCCTTGCTAGCAGCATTATTGGATCTACAAACATGGAGCTTCAAACGAAGCATCTCAGATCAGCAATTTTTTTGGAGTGAATACAGAAAAAAACATTTTGTGCTACATTCTCCCACCCCAAATATAATACCATTGTCTTTGGGATCTTTTGCTGGGATTTTTTGCCCATGTAGAAACTTTAGCAATGCAAATAAGGATTTAAGTGTGAGAAAACATTCTGAGATATTACCTACAAGTACTAAAGAATTAAATTTAATTCTTAGGTGTTTTCTAAGATGCCTTCTTTCTAAGATGTCTTCAAAGGTGTCTTCTAAGGAAAATATATTTTAGTCTGGAAAGTGAAATATAGTCACACTTTTTGTTCTTTCTGTTGTATTAAACATAGTAGGTAAATTATAAACTTGCAAGTTTCAAGAAATATGAGATTAAAAATACTTTATTTATATGAATTTTTGACTGTCAATACTGTCATTGCCATCTAATTGCTATTCTTACACTAGTTTCTCAACACTCTAACAACTGATGTCAGTTTTCACTGATTTTGGTAATCTCAGTAGAGACAAGAAGTGAATAAAGAGAATGGTTTAGCTTCTCTTCTAAACAGTGGTTAGTTCAGGAATTCACTGAAGGCTTCTATGTGCAAACTATTACTGCTTGTGCTTTATTTTTTCTACAGATTTGAAGTAATTTCCTAGCTTATGAGTCCTGAGGGTCTCCTTATGAAAAGTAGTAATCTTTAGAACAATCAATATTTCTTATCTGGAGTTTTTTTGGGCTTAAGTAATCAAAGCTAATACTCAGACTTTCTTATCTAGAATATACTTTTGTCTGTCTATCCCAAAAACCTGTGTCTGTCTCGTGTTTTAATTGTAAAGTTTCTAAATATAATCACAGATGGAACAGTTTCATTTGCACGTACAACAGTAATTGAGCAAGTCTTGTTCCATGTTTTTTAACTGTGCTACTAGGAAAAGGCATTTATGAAGTTATTTTGAAAAGTAAGTGTTAAGAAAGTGGGACAGACCTCTGAAATTTAGAATTTTTTCCTTGCTTTGCACAGTTCCCATTGAATGGAAATATACTTGCCAGTTTCACATAGCTTTAGAATCTTTCACAGTTATTACTGTGTTTGTGTACAAGACAGAAAAGCCTGATATACTGTGAAGCCACTAGCATCTATTATAATTCAACAGCAGAAGCAGAACGATTAAAATGTGCATAAATAATCTGAAGTAAGAACACACTACATATAATGAGAAAGTAAAATATTTTTCAGTTTATCCATAGGAAGAAAAAAATAAAAGAGGAATTTGGCAATATGTTTGCTTTAATGTGTAGCAGCTAAAAGGAAGGCTTCTACTAAGAAACTGACAATTTTGTTGCAAAATTTTAACTATAAGAAAAAAAACCCAAACCAAACCAAAAAAACTTAGTCCAGACCAAGCATTAAAATAATTGAGGAAATAAGGTACTGTTTTATGCTATTGAAGTATTTAAGATCTATATGCTTTCACATTGCAATTTATGATTAACTCAATAGGAAGTCACTTTAGCTACAGGGCTGCGGTGAAGGAGAAATCATAATCAGATTCAAATATTGTGAAAATAAGAAGAAAAAAAGAAACTTTCAACTGTATTATGACTTCAATAAGTGCTTGCTTAAAGCAAATGTAAAAGCACAAATCTATCTGAGGAACTATTTAGATTCAAATTTTAGAGAATAAATTCAGGCCATGATGGAGTTCCAAAGCATAAACACCTAAATCTGAATAGCAACATATGAGGTTGGTGTCTAAGTTCCCATGATAGAAAGTAAAGAACCAGATCTAAATTCACAAATGTAAAAACAGGCTTCCAATCACAGCTGAGATGTCCAGGACATTGAGTATATTCACATACGATTCAGAGTAGTATATTTAAATTTTTCTTAAGGTATTTTGTTTGTTTAGACTAGGCAGATGACATTAAAATATCTAGGCCTATATATGATGAAATTGATAGGAGGAATCAGGTGAAATTAAGTATTCCTTTAGTCTACCTGCAACAAATAATATCACCTGGAAATTGAGAAATTAGTGTGAGAAAAGCATGCTAAAGGAAACTAGAGGTTCTTCATGAAATACACCGTCACCAGAACTATTTGAATGGCATATAAGATGATTTACTCACTTACTTACTCTGTGCCTCCAGAGTACTTTGGAACACTAGAATAGAGAATAAAATTCTGATGACCAAAATGAGCATCTAGGAATTTAAATTTAAAACAGAAAAATTCCCATGGAAGAACACTTATGCTCCAGTTGTTTCATTGACTGTTAATCATTTTCCATTGCAGAAGCTGATGAATTCCAAATTTATCCAAATATGTTGGCTCAGCACACTATTCTATCTGATGAAAGATGATTTTTAGCACTATAAGAGTAAATTTATTTCCTTTGAGGATATCAGAAAAAATTCTGGGTTGTTAAAAGAGTATATGTGTTAATGTCAACATGTATGTGACCACCAGGGAATGTTTTTCACCCATGGCAGTTCGTAGGGCATTTCTATAATACCAATAGGTGACAGAAATAAAGTAGTTCCTGTTTTGACTAATCAAGTTCTGTAACCAGCAGATCAATTTGTTGCAATATCTCTATGAATAAAGGACTACTGCACTGGAGTTATCTGTGTATTTTTAGATATTTTATTCAATTGAATGTTTTTCTTGTTGGGGTTTTTGTTGGGGTTTCTTTAGTTGGTTGGTTGCTGGTTCTCCAAAGTATGTATTCTGGTTAAGGAATGCAGTTAGGAAAGATAAAACTGTAGATAATGTCCACAGTAGCTAGTGTCCAAAAGAGATGGAAATCAAAGTGTAAGAGAGCCTGGGCAATAAAAGATCTAGGCAATGATCAGACACAAAATAACCCCCAAAACATTAAAGGAAAGTGATGAAAGGGAGAAATTGGTTAGCTATCCCAAAAGTAATGTATCCTCCAAGAATAATGGAGAGCTTGGAAGCTATAATCAAGGTGATATAAAGATTGTGCTTACGATTGTGCTTACACTTACAGGAGGCCCGTTTTCACAGTGGATTCAATTGACATGTCAGAAGCAAAAAAGCAACTCCTAATGTTGGTCTGATTAATCACTTTACGTAAGATGAAATGTACTTTTGGTGTGACAAAATGTAATGGCTATTCGGTCATGCTCTGCAGACTTCTGCACTTTTTTGTCTTCAGGAAACAGATGGACTCGCCTGTGGTGAGCTGAATTACCAACAATCTAGATAGAGCAGTGATTTTATATCAAAAAGAATTAGCAGCCTAGAAAAGCAGTTGAGTATGGCAGATGATTTATGTCCTAGAAATTTTAGCAATGATAAAACATCTTCAAACTTATAAAACTTTGGGAGGATGAAAGGGAATTGGGATGAACCTGGCTCTTTTGAAGCTTCACTGAAACTGTACTTCCATCCTCAGGTTAAAGGTGTATCTTAGATTTAAATCTAGATTTATCTCCATGAAAAACTTACTCCACGTACTTTGAGAGTAAGAGAAGTTGCTGTCTTACCAAACCAAATTGCAAGAGAGATTTCTTCCCCTATCTCTCATCGGATGGGAAAATACTTTAGAAAACTGTCTTCAAAATACCTCTTGGTATTCTATTTGCAAGCAGTATTTCACTATATTTTATTTCAGTGAACTATATTAAAATCAAATGGTTTTCAGTGTTAGCTATTAGCACTGAATTAAAAATTCAAATAACATAAAGCATTCAGTGCTTCTCACATAACATTAATTCCAAATTCCATATCAGTTTAGCTATTATGGTTCCCATGTCAATTTATTTTCATATTCTGGATTCATCAGGACTGGGGGATGGATCTGTTACCCTTTTTAGATTAACTATACCTAATTTTAGTCAAATAAGCAAAAGCCACGCAACTATTAAGGAGCTGGTGTTGAACTGCTTCAGAGAAGGAGTGAAAGCACAGAATAAGAGAAGGGCGGTGGGACAGCATTTGTTTCTTGGAACTTTGTGTAATCTGGGCTGAATTCAGCTCCACTCCTCTTTTGGCTGAGAAACAGCATCCAGCATTGATTGTCCAGTTGTCTCTGACTCTGCTTAGGAATGGAGAGTGGCAGGAGATGGCAATCATACTGAATAATCCTGTTATTATTGGCAGCTGAATTATATCTCGTGTGTACTCCTTATTCCCCCTGGCAACATAGATACCTGGGAGTAACTCAGTGGATATGGGAGTGAATAGGAGAGGTCAAAATGCAGTGCAGATATACATCCCAGAAACACAGCCTTCCACAGGTATTTAGGAGATGCACTTGCACTACTTCTTGAAATTGTGTCTCTAACTTCTCCTAAAGAGCAAGTACAGACTTCACGATTATAAGACAACTTGCATAGGACTCATTTAGCATTGTAATTTATGAAATTAAATTGTATTTAGCTAATGTTTAGGCCCCACAATGCCTCCTTGACTGGGAAATAATTCATTCAGAGACCCAAGATAAAGCTGATCAATGCATGGGGTAGACCTTGGGGATTCTAGAAGCAGTAGCTATTTTACAAGTATTCCTTCATTAGAGCAGCCATGATTTGGCCATGAAGATTTATTTGTATAGCTTTTGTTTGTGTATTCACCTTATTGAACATGTAAAACATTGGATTAAGCCATAACAGGGCTAAATTATTAGAACATGAGCTAGCCACAGAGGTTAATGAAAATATAATTAGTACTGGTTGTGCTACATGCAGCTGAAAAGTGGGTCATAAATCCTATTAATCCTTCTTGGTTCGGGAATTATTGACCTGAAATACCATAATGGGTATGGTCTGTAGTATCACTGAAGTGCAAGTTGACGATGATCTTCATCCATTTCATTTTGAAAATCAGGATTGGAAAACTGAAGTAGTTTTACATTATTGTGATGCAGCGTCACTGTGATGCAGTGATGAAGCAAAGGAAGTGGTGAAGAATGAATGTTCAGTAATCATTCTGTAGCGCCTTGCATGTGATTCATAAACAGAGCTGTAGATAAATATAATGCATAGTATTCATGACAGGCATCCATTTTAAAGATATCTTATGCAGTTCTGTAGTGTAATATAAAGTTATTATCACCTTTATAATAACTTATCTCACACACTAAATAAGAAAAAAATAAAACGAAAACCACAAACTCCAGTAGCCCATGTCATGAAATATGAGTCTGCTAGGTATATCTAAAGACATTTCCCATGGCTAGTTATGGGATTAGAAATGGAAAAAAAGTAATGCTTAGCTAAAAAGGTTCCAAATAAAAGAAAAATTGTAAATAAAAATAAACCCAAAACCAAGTCACACCAATATAACTCTAATTACACATGAATTAAAAGTTAAATATATTAGCCTGAATTAATAGTTAAATATATTAGTACTTGCAGGCTTCCTGCATGCCTGGTTCACAGTTTAAGAGCATGAGACTTCTCTTTCTTTAGATTTCTTCTGACTGCTTGCACCTATTTTTATTTTTCATTTTTTGTTAAAAATTGTCTCATCATTCAGTACCAGCTGATCTGAGAAGGCTAATACATTGTAAACGCTAATTTAGGCACTACACTAGTATTCATTAGAAGCAATTATTGAAACAATTGAGTGTAACTGAAAATAATTTTTTGGGTCCACTCTTTTGCAAGTGTCCTAGGCAGCAGTGATTCTCTTTAGTTTGCTCCTGGAGACAAGAAAAATATTACTAACCTGAAACAACGACCCCCTTTGGAATTTTACACCTTTTTTACAGGATTTCAGGTTTGCTTGGGTCAATTGTTTTAACTATTTTACGCAATTTATGAAACTTTGTCCCACTCCTAGAGATAGACAGTTGTCTCCCCAAAAACATCAGCTAGGTTTTTTAAGATATCAGAAATCATGATGTCATTAATGGATTTGCAGGAGTTTTTTAAGAAATGCTTTAGCTAATGTATTCAACCAACACACTGAAAAAAACGTATATTGGTTTTGTGCCTTTAAGGGTATTTGGTTGTTGTGCTCTGCCGCAGGGGAAAGTAAATAGTTAGTGAATAAAATTGCCCCTATGAAATTTAATAAAATGTTAAACATATCCCCAGATAGTAATGAAATGTTAAGCTAAAAGTTAATGTCCTGCTGTATTGCTCTGCTCAGCAGGACAAGAGCAGTACTCTGGTATGACACACTGCAGCAAAATAGAGCACCATACACACCAGAAACTTCTCCTTTTCCCAGACCCCTATCCTTGGCTTTGCTTAGAATCAGTAATTAAATAATTATTCAAATAATTCTCTTTCACATGCAGATCATATGAAATTGGTATGATGAGCAAGACAAATGCATCCACTCTTTTTTGTGCCTGCATGCTCACTGCAGATGAGAATTCTCAGGAGTGTACATTCCACTAAGCCAAAGAGAAGTTTAAAATCAAATTTATAATTTAAAATGAAGCTTAGAACATTTCTCTTGTTAAGAATAATGAGTTTTATCTTCTTTTAATTGTAAAAACCAGACCAGATGATTCCAGAAATCATTCTGCACACAGAGTCTTGGTTGACTGGAGAGGAGCAAGAATTTTAGATAGAGTTTTAGAGTAGTGGACACTGTCTCTACTGGTGAAAATTGGATGGTCTTAAAAGTATTAACCAGTGCTTTCATTCTTGACCCTACAGTTGGTCTTTTATGGAAAAATGATCCTCTGTCATGTTTGAAAGCTGGACTCTTTTTCAGCCAAAAACTGCCCTCTGCTACTAGTCACTTGAAAAGAAAAGAAAAAATTTAGTGTGTTTTTAAGCCACTAAAAAAATAAATAAATTAATCACGCAGAAACATAGAAGTGTTTTGGCGAGTGGGAAAATACAGGGTAGTCAAAACTATCTTGAGAGGAATCTTGGGCAATTACATTGCAGCTTTGTGTGAGTTCCATTCACCCCAGCAGAGTTCCAAGGGACCAAAGGACCTGCACATGTGAATGCAGCTGCAGGAATGAGTCTGTCTGGTGGGGAGTCTGTCTTCATTCCTACTGTAGTTCAGCACAGTCCTACCATGCCTGAAGAAAATCATAGTGGTTAAGACATAGAAAAAGGAGATATATGAACCTGGCAGAACCTGGCATAATACTTTTCAAACGCAAAACCCTCAACTTAATTAAACTAGTTTTCAGTGTAAAATCAGTGTAAGCTTAAAAAACACTTTAGTGTAAGAAAACCAAGTATCTCATAGTTTATTAAATTTTTAATAGAATTAGATGTTTCTAATTCATCTCTTCCTTCTATTTTGCATTATAATTCTAATGGTAAACTTGTGAAAATTATCTTCTAAAAGGGAATTTAATATTCAATATCTCTGTCATCTTAAACAGTCTTTTCTCTAACAAATGATAATAATACTCTTCATAGCTATATATTATAAACCTACGATTTTCTAATTGCTTAGATAATACACTCAAAAAAAGAAAAAAAATGGGGCAGAATTAATTTCTTCAGAACTGAACTTCATGCCTGAGTGAGCTTCTAAAATTTTGAAGACATATTTAATGGTCTTGTTAAATGATCTCTACCCAAAATAAATTCTAGGTGAGTTCACAATATTTCACTTTGTCAGAGAACAGTTTCAATATATGGTAATATATAATTAACTCTCTTTACAAAAAATTGTGCTAAGATCCACTTTACGATACAGATGGCTTACGACTTCTGAAAAAAAATTCTTCACAGAATGGGAGGTGCTCTTATTCTAAATTTTGTCAAGGTTTGAGGGATTGAATGCATGTAAGTTTCTTTTTTCCTCTGGATTTGTTCCTTCAGGTTCATGTCCTTCCTGTGCTGGGGACCCCAGGGCTGGATGCAGCACTGCAGGTGGGGTCTCACCAGAGCAGAGCAGAGGGGCAGAATCCCCTCCCTGGCCCTGCTGCCCACGCTGCTTTGGATACAGCCCAGGACATGTTTGGCTTTCTCAGCTGTGAGTGCACAGTGCTGGGTCATGTCCAGCATCTCATCCACCAGCACCCGCACGTCCTTCTGGGCAGGGCTGCTCTTGATCTGTTCATCTCCCAGCCTGTGCTGATACGGGGGGTTGCCCTCACCCGTTGTGCAGCACCTTGCACTTGGCCTTGTTAAACCTCATGAAAAGCCCATTTCTTAAGCTTGTTCAGGTCCTTCTGGATGGTATCCCATCCTTTAGGTGTGTCAAACTCACCACTCAGCTTCACATCGACAAACCTGCTGAGGTTGCACTTGATCTCACTGTCACTGTCATTGATGAAGGCATTAAACATTACTGTTCTCCATAAAGACACCTGAGGGACACTATTGTTCACCAATGTCCTTTGGGAATTCAAGGCCTTGACCACTATTCTCAACCATATGAAACTCCATCTAAGTGTTTCTGAGTCACCACTATCAGTCAATGGTAGGTTCTTATAAAACAGAAGAGGCAACTGCGAACAGAGACAAACACTGCAGTATAAATAAAATGTCATATACCATCCCCCAGCAGCTAGATATGGTGTTCTATTATTTCCCTATACTCATTACAGGGACAGTTTTCTGAGCTGGGATAAAGGTGAGGAAACAGCTGCTAATTAGTATTGAGTTTTGTGCTGGAATTATTTCCAGTCTTGTGGTCTGTTTGTGTTTTGGGGTGTTTGGGTTTTTTTTTCCCTTTCTTATTTTAAATCGCATTAATTATAAACTAAAGATTCATTCTTAAAGAGATATTGTAATTGATCTCTGGTGTGTTTATATGCATGTATATACACGGGCACACATATGTGAGTTGTATATATAAGCATATTTAATAAATATATATCTATGTATGAGATACATGTAAGAACATGCTACAATTCACTGGTTCACGGAATCACAGAATATCCTAACCTGGAAGGGACCATCAGGATCATTGAGTCCAGCTCCTGGCCCTGTGCAGGACACCCACAAGAATCACATCATGTGCCTGAGAGCATTTTCCAAACACTTCTTGAAATCTGTCAGGCTTGGTGTGTGTGACCACTTGTAAAAGCCTGATAATAGGAGAAAGGCTTCAAAAAGTGCTTCGTCATTATGTCTGCTTATCATAATCACTCTTGAACACCTGAAAACTACGTGCAGAATGGACTGTGAGTAGCCCACCTTGAGGTGCATAAAAAAGAAGGCGAAACTGGTGCAAAACGTGGAGGGAAAAGCGAGGGGCAGAATCCCTGGCTTTTGCCTTTCCCTGCCCCACCACCACTGCCTGCTGCAAGACACCCTGAGGCCTCTGGGAGCCAACACCACCCACTATGGGAGAATCCCCCAATCCTGCAACCTTGGACCGGAATCACGAGTGAGTTGTGGAACCCCTGCTCCTGCATCCCATGGTGAGAGCACCACGAGTGGACCGAGATTTGGCTGCAGCCATCGGGCACCGCGCCTGCAACTCGGAGGCCGGGCTGCTGCATCCCAGCCAAACTGCTCCTGAGATTGGAGAAGGCAGATAAGATGCTTCAAACAGCAGAAAAAAAAAAAGCAAAAACTGCTCCGCTCCCCCCCCATCTCAGCAGCAACAAACGTAGCACAGTGTGATGACCTATCCTATGCTTTTTAAAGTAATGTTGGCTTTTTCTAAGTTTTCACTACTTTTCTCTTTCTTTCTCTTTGCCTCTTTTACTATTAAATAAAAATGTATCAACTTTTTGGCATCAACATTTAATCTCCTTTGGTTTTTATCTCTTTTTTTTTTGGGGAATATTTCGAACCTTCAAAGTTCTTTCCGTTTTATTCACAAAGACTTAGTTTTCTTTGCTCTTCTGTATTTAAACTGGTTTGTAACACCACTTCCCTGGGGAGCCCATTCCAGTGCCCAACCACCCTCTGGGTGGAGAATATTTTCCTCCTATCCAACCTAAACCTGCCCTGACATAACTTCAGACCATTCCCTTCGGTCCTGTCACTGGTCACCAGAGACCAGAGATAGGTGTCTGCCGCTCCTCTCTCATGAGGAAGTTGTAGACTGCAATGAGGTCTCCCCTCAGCTTCCTCTTGTCCAGACTGAACAGACCAAGTGACCACAGCTGCTCCTCATACAGTTTCCCCTCCAGACACTTCACCATCCTCATGGTCTTCTTTTGGATGGTCTTTAACAGCTTAATATCTTTTTTAAATTGTGGCACCCAAAACTGCCCCCAGCACTCGAGGTGAGACTGCCCCAGTGCAGAGCAGAGAGAGAGAATCCCCTCCCTTGCCCGGCTGGTGATGCTCTGCCTGATGCACCCAGGACAGGGTTGGCCCTCCTGGCTGCCAGGGCACTGCTGACTCATGTTCAACTTGTCATTGAGCAGGACCCTCAGGTCCCTTCCTGCAGTACTACTTTCCAGCATCTCATTCCCCAGTCTGTCCGTACATCCAGGGTTGCCGCATCCCAGGTGCAGGATCCAGCACTTTCCCTTGTTAAACTTCGTATGGTTGGTGATTGCCCAGTCCTCTAATTTGTCAAGGTCTCTCTGCAGGCAATTTGACTCCCTGAAACTGTAACTGAAAGACTCTATGAAAGATGATTATGATATTCTTTGCATAATCCCCACCTTTGATACAACATCTCTGTATTGGATAAAGATAGGTGACAATTGAGAGAATAGGGAAAGTGTTAATTTTCTTTGGTTGAACTTAAGGTTTCAGTGTCTGCAACACAGGAGTGCAAGTTGCAACCTAAACATATTTTGTTCTTAGTCTGTAATAAACGCCTGAGCAGGCAATTTTGTGTGTATATAGTTTTCTCAATAGTGTTAGATAAAAGTTTACCCAGCCTATGTGGAATCCTCAAAAGTATGATCAGCAGATTCTGCAGTCACTTCTTTTTCAATACATTATGCAAACTCTTTGGAAAGGAGATTAGTTTCTTCCCAAATAGCAGTGAGATGTTGTTTCATTAAAACAAGTTAATGAATTACTGAAGCAGCATTTTGTGGGGAAAGTTTGAAAATACTTTTTTCATACTATTAGTGATTACAGACTAATATCTAAAGTAGCTTCTCAGTTATGAAATGCTGACTTTCCACATTTTTTCCACAATCTATTGAAATAGTGCAGATCTAAGTCATAGAAGTGTCACCTAAATGGCAACATTTCCAGAAAGTGAAGCTGAGTTTGGATTAGGCTCTAAATATATGAAATATAGGTCTAAACCTTAAACATACTCAATTTTTCAGGCTTAACTCCAGACAATACTAGAAAATATAGGTCTATACTCAGCTCTCATCATTCAGAATAGGACAGAATAATTGTATTCACACATTCTCCTAATATTCCTTTCAGTTATCTTTTTTCCTTCTGACAATATGTTTCTTTAGCTATCCAAGCTTTGCTACTCAGTATCACTCTGAATCGAATCTGTGTTTAGGCTTTTCAAAAGAAATCATTAAAACTGAAGTTATACCACAAGCTTATTCTAAAGGCTGATTGCACCCAGGGCAGCAATGATTGCAAGACAGAGGTAGATATTGCTTGGAATTCTCTGGTTCTCTTCATGTGAAGTTAATTTGATACATTAATGTTTTGGCCTCCAGAGAGAATGGTCTGTAAATTTTTGGTGTTAAGATTTTACCTCAAAGCACATACTACACATTGTGGAAGATCAAGACTTGCTGTGGTCCAGAAGGCTGATTTTATTTTAAGGACCAATTGCATTCCAGTTTTTTGTTAGTACAAAATTCTTGTTTGTGGTAGTATCTTATATATCCTACACACCGGACTTTTTATCTGTCCTATTAAACAATTGCATAACTGGCTTTTATCTTCTAACTCCAGAGATAAGAAAGAACACATTCACTTTTAATTGTAAGCAAACCTTCATCCTTTCTGTAATTGTCAATTAGAAAGTACTATAACCACACACTACCAGAAACCAGGTACTCCATTAAATATACATCAGACAGACTAAAATATAGTTTTTAAGCTTCTAGAATCCACAGCAGTTTAAATTATGTTTTGATAAAATGTGTAGAGCACACACTTGTAGTTGGTAATTTACCTGAAAATATTTTCAGAAATGGAAGTTTTTAACTACTCCATTACGCTAATAAGATCCTTTTACGCTCTCAGTGGGCTTATTTCTTCTTTACAGAATACAGCTATCTTTTGTACCATGAAATATATATATATATGTGTGTATATATATATATATATATTACATCTGTGCCTTAATTAGACTCCTTGACTATTGGAACACAATGCTTATATATTATTCATGTAAGCAATATGGAATATATTGGCATACATGATTTTTGAGAAAAAAAGTTCCTTAAAAATAAAAATATTCTTGCAGTGTGTAAAATCTGTTTTAACTGGGCATATCTCTTTATCTCTTCAATTCAGTTTAGATGTGAACAGTAATGTCACAAGTTTGTGCATATCCCAGGATGAGTTTTCATAGGACCTGGCATGAACAAATTCTAGAGACCACTGCAGGATTCAGTGTGCTGATGCAGAACTGCAATTTAAAGCAGTAGCAAGGTCATTAAGGGTTATTCGTCAATCTTCCCTAATGAGCTGCTCAGCCTTTTCAGCATTCATGTGTGTTGCTGCTGACACAGGTCTCCCAGATCATGGTTTGTCACAATTGCTAGTCTCACCTGACTTGAAATGTTTCAGCCATCTGTACACATTTCTCAGTTTCATGGCTTCAACCTTGTACAGTTTGCATATTCTTACGAGTCTCTTTACTGCCTGAACTTTCGCTCTGCAAAATTTCTTTCCTTACACGTTGCTGTATATGATGTACACAGTTATGTCCCTTACAATGTTTAGTTCACTGGCACTCAAATAACTGCTTTAGAGACCCTCAAGGTCTTAGAAAATATGCATGCAGAGTCCTGAAAATACTTAACTCAGAACACATTGAGAAGATTTTTTGTTTCATTTTAATGTTAAAAGGCTCATGGCACTCAAATTTTAATAGGTCTGTTGGCAGCTAAGTACCACAGCACCATTTGCTCTCTCATTTCTCCCCCTGCCTACTACTCAGGTTGGATGGGAAGGAGAACTGGAAAAGAAAACAGTAAAAGTCCTAGGCTGAGATAGAAAAAAATTAATAATTAAGATAAATTAACTATAATAACAATAGCAATAGTTGCAATGAAAAGGGGGGCAGAGAGAGAAAGGATTAAATCCAAGACAAACAAGTTATGCACAGTACAATTTCTCACTACCTACTGACCAATACTCAGCCCCTGAGTATTGTCCCTGAGCCACAACTGATGCCTCTGAGTCAAGTCCTCCAAGTTTGTATACTGGGCTTGTTGTCCTATGATATGAAATATTCCTTTGGCCAGCTCAGGTCAGCTGTCCTGGCTATTGTCCCTCACAGCTTCTTGTGCACCTTCTCCCTGACAGAGCATGGGAAACTGAAACAGTCCTTGACTCAGGGTAAGCACTACTGAGAAACCACTGAAACATCAGTGTGGTATTGACATCATTCTCCTACTGAATCCCAAACTCAGCACTGTACGGGCTACTAAGGAGAAGAAAATGAACTCTATCCCAGTCCAAACCAGGGCACATGATTGAGCTGAGTGACCCATGGTGCAGTTGCCCCATGTTCCTATAAATCTATTTTATGCAAATTGACTATCACAACCACTCTAAATTAAAACTAATATTAAAAAGGAACACATGCCAAATTTTCAATCAACTGTTGTTGGATGGGTAAAAGAATCAAGAGGTTGCTAGAAACCAAGAAAAAGAAAATAAAGAAAACAATTCTTCTGGAACCACAGAAACTGAAATTAAATACATTAATGAAAAAACCCCTCAATATACAAAGAGATAAATAAATAAACCTAAACCAAACAAAATATGCCAATTATTGCCTCCATAAGACAAAAAATAACATATTGAAGAGAAAGATTTCTGGATCTTAATTTGTTTCAAATTTTCCCTCAAACAGAAGATAAGAGAGAGAGGAGGGAGAAAACATATAAAGGATGTTGGAGACAGAGGAGCTGATGTTACATATATATGTCAGCTAATAAGTTTCCTTTTTATTCCTTACTATTGGTGTTATACATGAAGAGTAGCATAATTTTAATTTGATTAGTGAAAATAGAACAGATTTTATATTTCCCCAGTGAAATGCATTATCAATTAAAAAAATAAAAAAGGAAGACTAAAGAACTATTTAATCCTAACATTCTTCATCCCTCTCCAACTGTTAAAATCCTGTGACCAGTGTACCAGTAATTCAGATATTTGTATATGCTTCTACAGATGTATACTGGTTTTATTGGTATGCATTCCTTTAATAGTATAATCTAAATTCATTTTACTTGATAAGTTTTTATGCAGATCTTACAACACATTTTTCTACCACATGTTGGAACATTTGTGCAAAAAAAAATCCCATCTTTATGTTTGAAATTTATGGGAACACAATTAAAATGAGAGGGGTCCAAAGGTATCAAGATAATTACATTTTTCTAATCTTACTAAACAAGATAAATTACCTGCAGGCCCTCTTATAAAAGATGAAATCTTCATAATAAGTGAATTAATCAAGCAGCAGCTTGCTACTGCACATGCATTTATAACAGGAATGATTCAAAGACTTATTTTATGGGGAAATTAATGGAAACAGGCTTTTCATTCTTCTGCACCAATTGAAAACCTCAGCAACCAGCTGCCCACTTGTCAAGAAAACAGAAAGAAGCTGGAAACAAAGATAAATAAAAACACCTTTTTCCTGGCACTTTTGAAGAGAAAAAGCAGCTCTCATTTACAGCAGCCATCTGTTTGTTATTTAATATGGGTGAATTACATGCTGTAATGAGTTTGTTTCTGCATCACTCAGTGCAATGGAACACAAGTTCACTCTCATAATGTGCAGCAGTTTTTAAAAGCTAATCATTTAATTGGACGCAATAGTCAATGACAAATGGAGATGTAAAAACTCAGCCAGCTGTAGAGTGAATATGTAATCATTGTGAAATCATATTATTTTACATGCATGAAGACTCTTTAATAGTGGCTGATGTTGGTCAGCACTACAGGATGAAGAATGGAAGAAACATGATGAAAAGCAGCATTTCAAAACCATTCTTAATATAATTGGGCTGTATTCAAGCACATTCTGTATCTGCCATTAGGTTTAGGTACTTTATCATCTCCAAATTGTTTAGTGGCTTCTCCCAATTTTTGTTTACATTTGCTTTCAACATTTGCGGTTCAGCAAGCATGATCTACAGTTTGTTGGGAGTCATCTGACTAGTTCCTCTTCAGACTGCCTTATAGTTCCCACTGACTTGCTCCTTGTTTTATTTATAATGCTACACTAAAATAAATACAGAAAAGTGGAAGAAATGAATCTCAGGGACAAAAATGGGTTCAGGTAGTCTAGACTTTGGTTTAGACAGTTTTTATCTTGTAGTAAGGGATTTATCTGTTTTCAGAACTTCTTGAGGAAGCAAAGGAATAATTTTTCTTTGGACGTGTCATAGATTCAGCCAGTCTGTGAGTTTTAGCCAAAGTCAGTAGAATGCAACCCTTTTCTGATGTACTAAATCTATGAATTCTTCACTTCGGAAGACTGACTAAGCATAATATTTTGGCTTCAAAATAAAACAAGAAAAGCAAGTTTAATGCTGATGTATACCTATGAATAAGGCAGGACAAATCTACTTTCTTTTCTTTTCTTTTTTTTTTTTAACTAATAAGAGAATCCATCTTGAACCAGGATTCAGTTTATGTTAAAATATTCAAAGACCTAAAGAGATTAGATGGATCAAAACATCTTTGTGATAGCATTTTTGAATGTGTGCTTCCATTCAGTGTTTCATTGTTGCATAAAGGCCTGTGCACTGTACGGTAATATAAACAGATAAATCCAATAAGTTTTAAAATACGAAGAGTTAAGGAGTGAGAAACAATACTCATATACAAAGTTGAAGCAATTCAGTTTATTTCCTCCCTCAGAATTTTAAGGAATTCAAGACAGAGAAAAAATCCCTCAAAGAATGAAAAGGCTATCACCTCAGTTGCTTTGGGACAGGGTACTGAAAGTTAACAACAGGGGTTTAAGTACCTAGAAAACAAGGGAGAAGGTGAAGCTACAGAGTAGAAGACAGATCTCCTTAGACATAGAGAAAATGTGGGAAAACAGATTACGCATGCTGAAAACATCCACTCAGAAAATACAATAAAGAGAAATACAAATACTGCAAATTGGAAAAGCTTTTGAAGCACACATCACAAACACAATTAGTAGGAAGGAAATGTCACACGGTTCTTAGTGGATGGCCAAAAAGTAGGAAAGGAGAGTAAATCACAAACTATTTTCAGATACAAGGTTTGGAACTCACATTAACAAGAGCCAAACACATTAAACTTATTAATGATGCACATAGGGTGGAAGGCACAATCACTAGGATGGAGCAAGTACCAGTTAGAGTGGCAATGTTCAAAGAAAAGCCAAAGGTGTCATAAGATCCCATGTGGCTGAATTTCTTTTTTTTAAAGACAACAAGGAGAAGTTCTTCATTTAGTGCAGGCAAGCTGAATAGTCACACCACTTCTCCCCCACCTACTGCAACCTGATGCAGTGCTGCATGGCTTCTGCTGCTTCTAAATATCAATCTCTTCATCTGTAATCCTATTATCTCCAGTAACAGCAGTAACAAGAGTCTAAATATAACACTCTTAGTGGAGGGTGGATGGAGAATAAAAGTTGTATCTGTATAAAAGGAATATGTGTTTGAAGTTTAATATGAAAGGAGAAGAGTAATTGCATGAATACTGGGTGAAGGAAAAGGCTGTGTGTTTTCCATAGTGCAGCCTGAAAGATGGTGCCAGACCTTCATATCTGAATCTACAGCTGTTGTGTTCCCCCCAGCTTCAGAGAGAAACTATGAAAATCATATTCATAAGAGCAAAATGACCAGTTTCAGAAAACTAATGCCCCTTATGTTTTGGTTTTAATACTAGATTCCAAATTTTGAGGAAATAGATGATGAAATGGACAGAAATCCTAATGACTATCTTTTTTTCCCCGCAAGAGAAATAAAGTAAGACAGTGTTACCTGAACTGATGTCCTCACTCACTCCACAATGATACCAAGTCTGTGAGTTACTTAGAAGGTTTACCTGAAGGTTGAAATGCACAGAATGGACATACATGCTTCATGGGAATTTAATTTCAGGAAAAAATTACCAACACCAATCACCGTAGAAAAATTCTTAGCAAGAGAAATATCAACAGCTCCATTAGGATTGTCCATTTTAGTTTTAAGGAATATTGATTATTGGAGAAGTTATAAGCAATCACTGTTCATCAAATATGGAACTGAACTTTTATTGGCAAGACATCTGCATATGAGAAATAAATGTAAATGGTGGCAGATATCACTAGATCATATTTTATACTGACAGAACAGAAATGCAACTGAATGTACAAGATTTTTCAAATTAAACTGGCAGTAAAAATACTGTGTTACTCTTAAGTTATAAGACTTTGTATCATTGTGTCCTTACTGTTTTTTGTTCAGACAATCATGTAAGACTATTAAAACAGTGCCCATTTTTCAAAGGACAATGTATTTCAACAACAATGTATTTCAAGAATAATTTTGACTTTACCAGATAAATTTGATCTTTGAACTTGTTTCTGATAATTTCATGCTGAAGAAAGTATCCTATAAAAAGATTCCTATGTCAAATTAAAAATTATATCTATTAATTCCCCGTTTCTTTTAAAATAATTTTCAAATCAAAACACATACTTTAGATAATTGTTCTTTTGAATTTTTCATCTCTCCTTTTCTCCATTTTTCCCTCTCTTTTTTTATGTCACTTCTGTATGGACAAGAAGTCAGTAATAAAGTGCTTTACTCCCACATACTTCCTGACTTCTGCTGGTAGCTATTATATTTGATATCAGAGAATGTAAAAAAAAAAAAGGTAATCTTCCTTCAAGTGCAATCTTAGAACACCAGGATGTACAAAGTCTCTGTAAGTTGTCAAGAGCTGAGCAAAAATGAGCCTCAAATATTTCAATGAACTCCATCACAACCCTAAATATGTTCTCTTGCGGTAATAAAAGGCATTAAGATTTCTTCACAAATCCTGATGGAAATCTTGCACATTAACAATAGAGATTCCTCTACTTTTTGATAATACACACTCTTAGAACTAGTGGCCATGACTGCCAGTCATTTCCTGAAGTTATTTGTAGGTCATAGAGCAGACAGGAATGTTTTGTCAAAGCTGTGCAGAGATGCTTGTGGGACTCTGTCCCTGTTGAAGCTGACCTGACTCTACCAACAGCTAAGTAAAGAAGCTTTTACTATTTGTCTCTGTTACTTGACTTTAGCATAGATACACAGAGAGAATGATAAAACTACAGAGATATACGAAGACTATTCCATTTGTGAAGCTTCAGGTATAGGTCACTGGTGGGTATCGTGGCCTTTGTATAAACATCAAATTCAACCATTATACTCTTCAGTGCAATTCAATGCAGTTCTAAGAAGTGGTGAGGTATGAGATGATCTTGGTGCTCATTTCTGACACTCAATAGTGTTTAAGTGGCTTGAATTATACTCATGACAAAAATATCTTTAAAACTTAACATTTTAAAAATGTTTGAGCATACAGTCATGTTCTTGAGGAAAGTAAAAAGAATGGAGAGAGCTGGTGAAACAAGAAAGAAGAACAGGTTGATATAATGGGAAGAGAAAACCAAAACCAAAACCAAAATATAGTCTTCAAAAGTGGAAGCATCTATTTATTACTGGAATATTGAGCCAGTTTCCCTCTAGGCAGGTTAACCATCCATCCAAGTATTGGAAATGGTCCACTATATTTTTTTTAAAAACCTCCTGGAATTTAATTCTTCTGACCAAATGTGGTCATTGGCAATGCAGACACTGGCATTACAAACAGGGGGTTTTTATAGCCAATGAGTGATTAGTGCTCATCATTACTATTTGCTGTTTAAGAACTGCCCAAATATTCCAAGTTTTTAAAAATAGAGGCTTTTAAATTGGATGCTACAGGTATAAATGAGAAAATCCTTCTTCCTGAGTGCCTGAAAGCTAATAAAAAAACTCCAAAAATAAGACCAAGTACAAGAGAGGCAACTGTCCTTTTTTTTTTTTTTTTTTTATTAATCTGAGACCAGGACTGAAACCAGAAACTTTGGAAGCCAAGTCATGCTTCAGAAAACAGGCACTGGCTCATCCATTCCAAGATCTGTTGAGGTAGGTTTTATCCAGTAAAGCTGGGACTTTAACTTCTAGGCATCAACATCTCAACCATTTATGCTAAGTCTTGTTTTTGTAGTGAATGAAGAGGAGCTTACACTGCTAAGGAGTGATTTATCTCGACCCGATGTAAACATCTGAAATGTGTCAGCTGAATTGACCCAAAGCGCCTGTTTCTGTTGTCTATCTATAAAAGCAGTTTAGACTAACTTAGAGGCAGATGTGTCTCCTGTAGATATCTCAAGCTATTTTAGAGAAATTCACACCATAGAAATTATATACCCCAGCTTTTAGCTTTGCAGTAGTGTTAAAATCACTCAACTAAAGCGACAAACAAATGCAGATCTTTTCCTAATCAGCGTGGATTTAACTTCAAATTGGAAATCTACACTGTCAGGCTAGAAGGAGAGATTATTTTAATTAAATGCAAGGAACTTTCTCCATTTCTCCACGTTCTCCACTTTTCTTTCACCAGCTATGTAGATAAGATGTCAATATTCATTCTACCAAATGCAAGGAGTTAGAGCAAGCAAGCTTTCTGCCTTAGTGAGGAGGACATTAGGATAGAATGATCAGAAACCTGGGTCTTGATCTGCAAATCTTATCATAGTTCTATTATTGTTTAATTCTTTTACCCCAAAATGCAAAATACAGAGCCAGTTCCTTTATGAATCTGGGCCTTAAAATCAGAAACAGAACAAGATGTGACAGTCAAATCTCAATACAAGGGTGACAAAGACACAGATGACAGTGATGGGTATCTAAGCTTTTGTAGTCTCCAAAGGTTTGTCGCTGTTGTAATATTTTTTTCAGTTTAGAGAAAATGAGATACTGATAAATCACCAACAGGCTGCCTACCTAGAAGGATTGCTGCTTCTTAAGACTTGTTTGAACAAAAAAAAAATTCAGAAGAGAGTTTTATGTATGTATTAAAATATGTATCATGTTATATTATAGTTGATGTTACTGCTTATTATGAATCTGTAAAAAACAGAGCAAGCCTGTTCTAGATAAGTCAGCAGTAATGTTTTATGATATTTGAACTGACATTTTGCAGGCACCACAGCCTCAATTATATTAGCTATTTCAGTATTTTTTGAAAATTGCAAACATTTCCCCAAAATGTACTCTATATATTGTGCATTATATGACACCATGTTACTTTTTAAATTCTGGTAAAAATCTAAAGAAATGCAATCCTTTGTTTAGACAACAGTATGTACTGCCTATAAACTTTCATGCCACCTGCATGAATCTGAGAGCAGAATTCATAATGACATAGACACTGCCTAATCTAGGGTAAATCTTTTACTCCCTTCTAGTGGGATCTTTATCAGCAATGACCCAGAATGACAACCAATCATTGGAACAAAAAGCTTGTATAGAGAGACTGAAACGTTCAGTGAGTCTGTCCTCCTCCCACTTGATGGCTGCATCTCTATTCTTAAAATGTTTCCAACTGAGTGTTTGGACACATTATGCTTAAGGCTTACACAGATGCAGAGAAAGGGAGGGCATTGTATTTCCATTTTCTGTGTCTTTATGTTTCTCTCCTTAGAACTACATGGACAGAATCTTAGCTAGTGTGAATATATGCAGCCCTAAGCAGCGCACTGTGATGCATCTTTCTTGCTGTTATCTGCACAGAGGAATGCAGAGCTTTTGCATCCCAATTACGTTTAGAAGAATTTTTTTCATAAACCAGATTGCTGTATACATACACCTACTTGTGTTCTTATCTATCTTGACAAAATATATTTTATAAAACACTTTCAGTGCTGTAATAGAAAATTGTCATGAAGTTATCTCACAGTATTTTATTTCAACATAATTTATACCTCTGATCTCTGCCTTCAAATAATGTTCTTCTATTATGAATTTGGTTTAGGATCTTTAATGTGTTGTGAAATCATACTGAATTACATTGTAATGATTTGTTTTCTGTCTTGTAATTGTTATGTTACAGGTGAAATTGTGACTGACCATAGATGAGACTAAGGAATGAATGAACAACCATATACCCTCTGTCCTTCAGTGCGAGCATAATGAACCTTAAAACATGGAAAAGAACATGGAGTGACAAGTTATATTTTCACTTGGGATGAGTAATTCTAGAGAGTATTGAAAGGACATGCATAAGGCATGTATGGAACTTTAATTCTGCTGTCTGTAATATGCCAAACAGGGCAATTCACAAGGGGGAAGACAGGCCATGTATTATAGAAGGCAGCAGTAAAATGACTTCCCTCTACAGCAAAGGGAAAGCAAAAAAAAAAGAATTGCTTCTGTATGTCCCTGGGCTCATTTTAGCCCAGGGCTAAGTTTAAAAGCTTGGTCTTACTCTCTTTGAGTAGAGTTTTTAATCTGTTTTAGCTGCTTTGCCCTTGGAGTGAATTAATAATTTTTTCTGATGGAAATAGAATGTCCAAGAATCTCTCTAATGTGATTATTATGAACAGTAGTGAAATTTTGTCTCGATAGTTGTTTACAAGAAATACAAATTAAATAAGGCAAATAAAAAATAAGAATAAAATTATTAAAAGAATACAGAAGCTAAAGGAAAGCAGGAATAACAAACAAACAAACAAAAAAACCCAGAATCAATAGACATGCTGATCTACTCAGTTTTATGATGGAACTTTGGGGGTATGGGCTGAATTTGGGCTATTTCATGTCTGTAGTTATAATGGAGAGATGATATAGACTACAGTAACTTATGGGGTTTATCTTATACGTATGAATGCCTCAGTTATTATTACCAGAAACTATAATGAGTTGTGTCACACTTCCCTTACATAGCCTCCAAAAACTGTAAGTCACTCTAAGCCATGAGCAATATCATTAACTCAGCACATTTTCAGTCTTAGAGGTTGTATCCAGATTTTAAGAATTTTTCTTATACTTCACCAGCAATGCATGAAAACTAGTAATGAATATGAGAATGTAAGGCTGATGCAAATACCCTGACCTACATAGCTCTCTACCTAGCCAAGAAAGTATTTCTCTCTCTCTTCATTTTAATTCAACCAAGGACTAAGTTGAACTCCAGAAGTGGACAAGATCTTAAAAGTGTACATTTTTCGAGATGCAATCCACTGTTTCTCAGTGGCTTTCATAAGACCTGAGTATTATTCTTCAACTAAGAGATTGTCTTAATTCTTTCAGCAGCATGAATTTATGATCTAGACACTCTGAAATCTAAAATCCTTTGATCCCAGTGTACCCTACCTCTGGATGGCCTTTTCTTTTCTATTTATTCTGCCTTTAATATTTTTTGGACTACAGTTGAAGATCAAACTGGCATATTAAACTTCTTACATGGAGGTAACACTATATATTTAAATATAATTAAAGCAGATTTTAGAATACTTATAGGGAATATGGGTTGACTCAATTTTCAATAACACTCACTGTACATTACTGTATGTATTTAGTCTCATCAGCTAACTGCTAAAGAATAGCCTCAGTGGAATAACTCATGATTTACAAAGAAGTAAATGAAAGAAAGAAAGATGAGTAGTAATTTCAACTTCTCTAAGGCAAGTAACTAGAATTTCTCCTCACAAAAATTACAAGTATTTCAGTATAGTGGAAAGGAAATCTAAAGCTTATACAGAATTACACAGGTAGTTATTGTTACTGTTGTTTTTTTCTTGTTGTGGGGGAGAGTGTGTTAGGACATGATTTTACAGTCTAGTTACCAGTTCCTAGTTATCCTTTGTTGGGTTGGGTTTTTCATTTGTCTTAGTTCAGTAATATAATTTAGAAAAACAAGAAATGCCAAATTATATAACCAAATCAGTACAAAACCTCCCTAGCACTTGAAAAAATTATTGTGTTCTTTGAAATTTCTTGCCCGTCTCATTTTTATTCTGGTTGTGGTCATTTGTCCTGCATTTCAAAGACCAAGAGCTTATGACTGGTTTCTTGCATTGTTATCAAGTATATTTCAAAGGATTAACATGATTTTAAAAAATGTATTGACAAAGGAATAAAGAAGTTTTATTTCAGCTCCTTCTCTGAAAAAGGAATGCATGACTCAGACAATACAATGTACAGCTCAGAAGTGGGGCTTTTTTATTTCTAGCGTGCATTGCTGAGGCAAGGCAGACTGGCAATCTAGTAAGGGTTCACAAAACAGGCCAAAAGGGTGGGTATCATTCACAGAGTGTCTGAAAAGGACCAGATATAATTTAATAAGTCAGGTGCCAAGCATGGGCCTTTTCTATCCAGCCTGCCGTGTCATCATGGCATCATTTTCTCCAGAAGACAAGAGGGAACCCATCTGAGTTGAGTTGCTGTGTGCTCTTGGCTCAGAATAATCCTTCAAGTTGTTCTTGTTTCTACTGAAAAACAAGTGAAGTCCCATCCCTCAGGGAGCAAGGGTACTACAAGCTTTTACTGAGAAACCAGGGACAAAGTGTCCAAAAGTTTGGTCTGTTCTAATCAAGATTTGGGTTGCATTTTTAGTGTTTATAAACTCGTAGGGAGGTAGGAGATTTCAGAAAAGATTATGTAGAGCCAAAAAAGAAAGTAGTAATATCATTAACTTGAAGAGAATCTAGCATGTAGCTCTCTTAAGTCAATACATAGACTAGTTCAATGTATAGGACTATCTGACATTAGCAACAATGAGAATATTTCCCAAGAACATTCAAGAAGTTTTTTGCAGTATAATCTAAAGCAAATGAGATGAGAAAATGATGTGCATGCTTACAGTTCACAGATAAATTTGTTAATAAGACAGTAAATAGTTCAACAGGTAAAATTTAAATCCATAGGAACCTGGAAAATCCAAGTATATATTTATAAGACAGATCCACTAGGTTTTTTAATCAAAATACATTTCTGACATACTTAATAGACTTTTTGTTTAAATGTAAGTAAATTTAATTATGGATTATTATAAGAAAAGGAAAAATATCAAAGAAGGATGAAGTAGGTACATGCGAAGGGGTGCACTCTTCTGTTGACTAACTTTTAGAGAAGTATTAGACTTTTTGATTCAGAATAAGTGTTAAATGTTTGAATATGCACAATCTAGTTTCATCTAGTTTATGTTTATACACAGTACATTTTCTCTGTTAAAAAAAAGATAATTAACTTTCAATGTTATGAAAAATAAATCTAAATCAATCTATTTATCCCATTTTTATTGTTGTTAATTCTCTTATGCAAGACATCAGCGGAAGTAATAGAATTTTTATAGAGTTAGCAAACTTGGGTCATCTTGCTGGGTGAGCAGATATATATATACATATGAAGCTTGCCAAACCTGTGAGCCGTGATGAAGGAGCTTAATTAAAGTTCGTGGACAAATTAAAAGTGAAAAAAATAGAACAGCAAGAAATGCATTAATTAAGAAAACCTGTATCTTAAAAAGAGCAGACCCAAGGGTATCAGTACAGTAATAAGTAACAGCAGGGGTGACCATCAGACAGAAGATAAAATAGAGTAATATGGGGTAAGAGAGCAAGCTGTCCAGGTGTAAAGTTGTTACGAAGTCCATGACTAAGGCTCAAGAACAGCACTGAAGCACTCAGTTGGAGCACTGGAGTTGTGTGGGAAAAGCTATCCTTTACCTGTGCCAAGGAAAGGTCCCATGAAAATATCTCTTTGAACTCAGAATTATTTTTGTTTATCTTTTTTACAGCAGTACTATAATTCTATGTTCTTGCATGCCTTTTCTTAGACTTTCAAATCCATTTATTTTTAATAAATAAAAACCAAGGTGTATATTTAATGCAAAACAAATAAACAGTATTATGCTACACTGAAGAGAATCCATTTCTGAAGCACTGGGAGATTTTTCTTTAGTGTTCATTAGACAATATGCTTTGCAGGATACTTTTATATTTTAGTCTTCACAAAAACTGCTCTGATTTGTATCTTCTAGATTTGCTACATTTTCTTAGGAAAGTTTTGAAGGTTATCTCATTTTGTTAGGAGTTAGTGAGGTTTTTTCCTGCTTCCCCTACAGCCCTCCCTGTTGTTCCCCCTAGCCTCGGCTGGTTGATAGACTCATAGAACTGTTTAGATTGGAAAAGATCTTTAAGATCATCAAGTCCAAACATTGACCTAGCACTGCCAAGTCCATTACTAAGCCATGTCGTCTCTAAGTACCACATGTACATGTCTTTTTAGTATCTTTAGGGATAGAGACTAAACCACTTCCCTGGGCAGCCTATGCCAATGCTTGACAACTCTTTCAATGAAGAGATTTTCCCTAACAGACAATCTAAACTTCCCCTGACAAAACGTGAAATTATTTCTTTTTGTCCTATCCAGAAAGATGAACCAAGTTTGTTAGCTCTATAAAAATTCTATTGCTTGGGAGAGAGACCAATCTTCACCTCACTCTAATCTCCTTTCAGGTATTTGTAGAGAGCAATAAAGTCTATCCTGTGTCTCCTTTTCTCCAGGCTAAACCACCCCAGCTCCCTCAGTGGCTCCTCCTAATGCTTGTGCTCCAGACCTTCCACCAGCTCTGTTGCCCTTCTCTGGACATGCTCCATCATCTCAAAGTCCTTCTTGTACTGAAGGGTCCAGAACTGTGCCAAGTACAGAAGGAAAATCACTGCCCTAGTCCTTCTGGCCACACTATCTCTGATACAAATCAGGATGCCATCAGCATACTCCTAGTCCTTTTCCCCTGGGCAGTTTTCCAGACACTGTTCCCCAAGCCTGTAGGGCTGCATAGGCACCCAAGGCCAGGACCTGGCACTTGTCATGAGTGACATGACTGTATTGGCCCATTACTGTGGGTAGAATCCACAGATATTCACCATAATTTCTCTCTAGAGGAGAAATATATACTACTACATATTTGGGTCATTTAATTTTCCTGTGTACATACTTCTGTCTGTAATAGGTGGTTCATTAGAGATGTTTCCACTGTTCCTGATGCTCGTTGAGAGGAATCTCATGCTGTTTCATGATAATGGAAAGCTGATGAAACTTTGCTGTTTCAAGCAATTAATATTAACAATCTTTTATTACCACTGTAGTTGTCATTCTGTTCTGGGGTGACAGCAGCTGTAGTGAGACTGTGGTAAAGGCAAAATAGGCAGTGGATCAGAAACTATTTTGTAGTGCCTATTAAATTCTTACCCTGAATACAACTGCTTTGTTTGTGCACATAGATGACTATGATTTAATACAAGATACAGACATTTTCAGAAATCACTTGAAATGGATATTACTCAAATCAGGACAAAAATTCATTTTTAACTGTGATACTTTTAATAAGCTATTTGATTTTAGACAACTAGCCCTGTATCTAATTAAAGTTGATTGTTAAGCTGATTTATGTAAAAATTATAATAAGCATGTGTCACATGTTTCTTTTCCTCACATTCTTCCATAATAGAGACCATACTGGAGAAGATAGTAAATGTCCCTCAGTACCACCTATGGACACTTTTCACTATTTTTTCTTATTCTGCTTTCACTTTTCTCCAATTCTAAAGCAGTTGAAAATCCAGCTATTACAATGGTGTAAGTATAACATCCTTGTCAGGATGTCCAAGAATCTTTCTTAATGTGTTATTTAACATTTTACTTCATTATATAGCTAAAATAAAAACTGCTAAGATTGCAGATCTAAGAGAACTTATTTACTGGAGTTTTATTTTCTCATGGACAGCACAGAAATAAACTAATTTTGAAGGCCATGTGACATCTATAGATAGATATAGATATAGATATAAATGTGATTTCTTTTTCAATTTGTTCCTAAACCTTTTCCCCTCATTGCTTAAATCCAGTATTTATTTTAACCTTGAGCTTCTTGAGACCTGAAGCAGAAAGCTTCAAAGTGTTATAAAAACCATATCCTTTTTAAATCTAACTCATTTGAATGCAAGTTCCTTACAAGCTCAAAGAGTGTTGGTTGTTCTCATTGAAGTTTATAATGCCTTAGATATTCAAATCAGCTTTATGCCTTCCATTTGTTATGCAGATTTGCAAACTTTATATATCACATGGTTTATCTACATTAATACAGCTTTCACTAACAGGACTTACAGGAATAGATGTATACACTAAAGATGCACATTTTTAGTACCTTGAATTATCATAAAAACATAAAAATAGTGTGTATTGCTCTAGTCTAATCAGACTCATTTTTATGTGGTTGTTGAAAGCCCTTTTACATTCCATTCTGTGTCTGGAGGTCTGTATAAAACCAATTGAGAAAAAAACCAAAGTGAAGACACCTGCTGGCTTATAATACAAATACTAAAATATCTTAGAGCCTGCTGAAAGGAGAATTGGAACAATATGTCATTACTGAAGGCTCACTTGCAAGTTCTAATGTATTATAATGAAAACAGTATGACAAACCTAATGAGACAGTGAAGATTTGGGTAATTGTTCCTGCAATGTATGGTAACTTTTCCAGCCGTTATTGGCAAACATAAAACCTAATGAGATTTTATTAATTTAAATGCAGTACATCTGCAAAACATTTCCTTAGTTGCAGTCTCCTCTGCTAATCTCCCTTCCCACACGTACTTGATCCTTTTAAGTTAATTGTTCTGCATAGTACACTTTCTAAACAAAACATACAAAGCACTTACCATAAATGTGCATTAACTTATTTTGCCACAGCTTACTTTTTGTGGGTACACTTCCACATTGGTTGCATAGAATACAGCTTCTTTCCTCTCTGTGAAAATGTGTATAATGAAATTTTTATTTTTACTTGGAATTTGATTAAGGCAGCATCTTCACACAGAGCCCAATTTTGTCACTGTTCTTCACATTAGTCTTCTAGGAGTCCTATGGAAGCAATTCACATTTTGAAAGAGTAATATTTACTGTGACGGAATAAGGTCAATATAGTCATTCTTTAGAACTTCAATTATTTGTCTTTATACCAGCTTGTTGATAACTAAAACATACATCATGTTTATTATCTGGCTTTTTATTTCTTCAGCTTAATAAAGCCAAAAAGTTTTAAGTAAGATTTCATAAATAATCTACCATCTGATGTAAAGTTTAATTGTGTACTTAACATTTCTAACTCTAACCAAGCATGAAAACATCAATAACTAGATTTTGTTATTATCATTTCTTTGAGTAACTAAAGATTAAACTGTGTGTGTAACTGTGATCTTCATCAGTATTTTCCTTGAAATGTTGATATTGGATCATTCTGTAAGTTTTGTTTTTGGAATTTTGATATCTTCTCATGGCAACCTCATCAGTAGCTCAAGTTCAATGTTTCTGAAAAAGAGGTCTTGTTTGTTCCTTCCAGATCTCCGTTCTGCTGTATTTGAGCTATCAAAATATTTCAGGCCCAGGAACTGAACACTGCCTTTGATCTGAACTCCTTTACAGACACTTATATTTGGCCTATCTGTATTCTTTCTGCCTATTAGTCCTGAAAAACCACAATTTTTATGCAGTTATGTGTCTGATTAATTTTTTAAATGTTCAGATAATCTTTGCTTTCTTTGGTAATTTAAAATACCTGCAAATCTACAACAGCACCTTCCTGGACATGCTTTCAATTGGAATTAAACAAGGCACCAGGGAAGGTGTTCTGTGCTTACTGTGTGATGACAAACACCAAAGATGACAATATCCTTTGATAAGTTCTTTTGTTTGGTTGGTTATTTAAGGAGAGCTTGGGGTGGGGTTTGTTTCTTTATCATATTTCTGTCATCTTCTGTCTAATTTTGGGGTTGCAGTTTCCTTGGAGTACAAACTGTCTCCCTGCCTCATGTTTGTGTTATGCATGTATTTAAGTGATATATGTGAATTCATCTGTCATAAATAACCCCAAACATAGATATATAAATTAGTGATAGATATACAGGTAAATGTATCTATATATCCCAAAGTAGATATATGTTAGTTATGCTGTATACTCAATGGAAAGGAATAGGTACCTCATTAGAGAGGCATCTAGCAAAGATCAGACAGATGAGTTGCCTTCTGAAGCCACTATTTCTCTCCACTACTTATAAAAGCAGTCAATAGCAGCTAGACCTTGATATTCCTTTTCATATCTATCTATTTATATTTCCAGTGTAATGAATCCCAAACGTAACATTACAGAAAGCTTCACTCTCTTCTTTCTCTTTCTAGTTGTATACAGTTAATTTATTTCTATAACCAAAGAAATGTCTTTCAAGTAATTTAATTTCATTTTTTAGTATACAATCTTTCTTTAGAAAGTGTAAAAAGAAGTCTTATTTTAATTATTTTCATGAAAAACAAATATATACAAAAATGTTGCCCTTGCCATAATGACTAATTTGTTACTCAGTCACTGAGAATTAAATGCACTTCAGATAGTGCTGATTTCTGGTTCATTTTCTCTGTTGTATTTAGTGCTGGATCTTTTTCAAGTTACAATGTCATAAAAGGATGACAAGAAAAGTCTTGACTTTGCAGTCTCGGATGAAAGAGCATTTCTGGATGAAGGTACCCATAACACACTGCCAAATCATGGCACAGAAAGCAATAGAGCTGTCATGAAGTTCAAAAATTATATTGTCTCTGCTAGAATAACTGGGAAGAGATCATATTCACTTTTCCCCTGAGTTTTGCAGGTCATTTTGGATTTATAGCATGGCTTTTTATTGTAGTTTGTAGAACTTTTAGGGACTGTAGTAATTTTTATTTATTATTCTTTCACATTGTCAGAAAGTCTTGCACCACGATATCCCAAAATGTGACAAAATTAATTAAAAATCTTCTCTTAATTGTGCATCATACTTTTTCATGCCCTTGACACATATTCTAAGAGGCAGAACACAGGACTCAAAGCCAAAGTGAGTTGCAGACTTAGAAAGCACACAGCACGTGGGTGTACAGGAGGCACTAACAGGACGTATCTTTCTTGTAGACTAATTCTTGTTAGAACCATATCTGGCCATAGCTAGACTCTGATCTGAACCCTTCACTCATCTGGTAAAACTATGGGAAATAAACTGTTCTGCTCCAGTTTATACATTCTCTAAGCCTACATGAAAATCAGAATTTCTACAAAGTGTCTGACTTTCCTAAGTAGGAAAAATTTGAACTCTGCAGTTGGGACAAAGGGTGAGACTAGGGAGTGTCTTTCTACCTATGCTACTAATAGCCATAACTGCTAAGGATTATAAAGACTAGTAATTTACTGCTTCCAGGAACTTCCTAATAGAGATGAGAGCATCTGAAGAGGGATACACTACTAAAACTCTCTCAACCAAAGCGCATAAATGCAACCATCGTTTTTTGGTAGCAATTTTTTTCATTTTCATTTTTGTTTGAGTGTTAAGGTAAAATGCTGCATATTTTTACAATAATTAGATCAATGCATTTTTGTTATAATGATTCTCCTTAGTTCTAGCAGCACTGCAAATATCTGAAAGGACATCTTTAGGCAAAAAACTCCAGTAGATGCTCCTATGCATAGCTTCCCAATGAACTGCTGTGGATAACTCAGTTTGTAATCTTGCACCATTTGTATGACTGCATGCAGCCAAAGGCAGAGAGAGGACTGTCTGCCTTTAGCAAGCCCCTGTAGACTAATTGTAGAGTAAAGTATATTAAATAACCAGTAGGAAAAAAAAAAAAAAAAAAAAAAAAAAAGAGAGTCTGCCAGGCAGGACAACAGCCAAGGGAGACTTTAATCAGCAACCAGCAGCCTCCTTTTTACCCCGAAGACTGCATAAATGAGAAAGGTTTTGGAGGCCTGCCAGGGAAAAGGAGTGCTGAAGTTAGTAGAAGCATGACAGTTTTCATTTTTCTCAATCCCTCCCCCTCATAGATTCACAAGACTTCCCTCCTATATTATGCAGAAATTATTATTATGATGATTATGGTTGTTTTTGCTATTACTGTTATTATCATAGAATATCTGGAGTTGGAAGAGACCCTCAAGGACCATAAAAAAATCATCATTATTATTAATAATAATAATTATTATTATTATTTTACTACATACTGGATAGCAGTTGTAAGTCATGCTGGAAATGTTTGATTCCCAAAATTTGAAAGAACTGAAAACAGAAGAGATTCCTAAGAAAATCTATTATTGTTGGAATCTATGGAAAATACTCTTATTACTTCCAGAGCATCATTTTAGTTTCTGTTGGGAGAGATTTGTGGGGGTCTTAAAGCAAGACCAAATTCATTTTTAGATTAGGTTTTTCAAGGCTTTTTTCACCTATACACCACTCTCATTTCTGCCTTCATTTTAAAAGACAGCTCTCATAGTCCCCTTCACCTGAGAGATGAATTTTACTTTACTATAATTCTTCCTGTGCCTTGGCTGCACACTTTGTTATATAATGTTTATAGTGTTTTAATAATAGTGAATGTGCACATGCTTTTGCATGGCTGCATGTTAACATCTAGTTAACACTGTCCCAAGCCTTAATGCAGCCTGTCTTCACTGTATTCTTCATGATTGCAAACATGGGGTCCAGCCTGTTTTAACTCACTGTTTTAACTTTCCAATGAGGGAAATCCCAACAGACTAGAAACAGGTGCTGCAAAATGTTCTGTACCTATATATGGGCTAAATGTGAACAGGCAACCCTATTTTTCCTTTCCACCAGCCATGCCAAGCCAGCTGCCCAGCAAGTGACAAATTTACACCTATGCAAGTCAGGCCAAATATGGACATTGTCTGACTTCACCTGTTTGCATCTAAAAGTAGTAAAAGTAGTCCCAGTGGCAATCAATTAGTAGAGGGATTGCAGGTGAGATGATCTTAAGTGCATGATAAATGCAATTTGTCTCTAAGCTCTTTAATTTATCACATAGATATCACCATCACTTACATAATGTAGATGATAGTATATCTCTTAGTGTAACTTTATTTTAAACACTAGGGATGCAGTGATTCTACAGTACTCTGATTTTTGACTGTAGAGAGATCAGATATATTTAACAACTGATCTGATTAGTTTTTTCTTTCCTTTCTAGATTTTAGTAAGCACTTTGGCCAAGAGATTGGTATCTGGTTCTTATTAAAATCCTCATTCATGTATATGTTGTTATAAACCGCTGAATGCAAAGGACTGTGTATTTTCTGCAATTCAGACAAAATTCTGAGTGTTATATATATGCTTTTCTGTATGTGTCCCCATATTTTGTCAATCTAATTAAATTATATGTGTATATTTTAAATTGTGTTGTAATATCACCCAAGCCTGGTTTACCTTTTAAGCAAAATCCCCACTGGCAAAACCTGTAAAGCACAACCTTACCTCTATGTACCATATATTCTAGTTTAACTTGTGAATTTTTGTAGCTCTTATTACTTAAAAATCTGACCTTTATTACAAAGTAATTTACTTTTCTCTTTAACAGGAATGACCTACCAAATGAAGAGCAGACAATCACAATACAAACCAAGACTTCAAAAGGGAA
Source organism: Corvus cornix cornix (assembly GCF_000738735.6). Lineage (NCBI taxonomy): Eukaryota > Metazoa > Chordata > Aves > Passeriformes > Corvidae > Corvus > Corvus cornix. The sequence goes on along the minus strand of NC_046332.1, from coordinate 65,660,109 downwards.
ACTAAATTTTTGATCCATTAACTAGGAGGCATGTCATACCTAATTCACATGGTGTTTTTATAGTTGTAGAATAATGTGCAATAAATTAATAGTTTAAACACCTCTCTATTCCAGAATAATCAATCAAAAATGACAGCTGATTGATTTCTTCTTTTAGATGAGAATTTACCCATTGTTTAATTGATTTTAATATTTTTCCAAAGGTGATTTGAAAGTCATATGTTTAAAGAAAGCTAGTATATATTTTATATACTTGCAAAGATAGAATATTTTTTAAAGTACATACAGAAGGATGACTGATTTTGGCTGCTAAAATCAGTCTCTTCCCTTCTTCCTAGTATAATGTGAGAAAATCCTCAATTTCAAATTTACAGCCAGAAAATACATCAATAAAATTAGGAGGAGTTTCCAAGAAGTTTCAGTTTTAAAAGTTTGCAAATATTTTCCTGTTGACTACAACTTCTGAACTTCAGTTGGCATATTTCTTTTGAATGCAGTAGTGAATGCCTGCTATACTATGAAGAAAAATAGGTGAAAAACTCCCTTGGGTCCTATGATTGTAGAACTCAGGTACTATAACTAGCAAGAAACAGATGGCTCCACAGCACAGAAGCATTTTAAAATAAACATTAATACAAGTTGGGATAAAATTCTTATTAGGAATGCAGTTTTAATCATGTTAACTGTTGTTGACATTGGTACTTAAAACTGTTTCATAGATCCTAACAAAAAGAAAAAAATCTAATTAATGTGAGATATGATGAATGTATGCCATTAACTGTATTATTTACAGTAAATAGTCATCTCCTGAAAAAATGAATATTATTTTGGTTTCATGAAACATAGCCTATAAATATTTTTAATTGCTTTCATGATAGTTTCAGTCTGCTTGTTACTAATGTCTAGTCATTTACTTGTTCTAAAATATATTTGCTGATTTATAGATCATACTAACCTCAAGTATCTTCTGTAACGGAAAGCTGTGATTCTTTGGCTATGTAATCATAAGTGTTTAACTGACCATTAAAAAAGGCAGACATTTCTTTATAGTCAACTTGACTAGACAAAGAACACCAGATTTTTTTATAAGTATATTCTAATAACTATGTTACAGTATTGAAATGTAATACTCTAAAGGATGCCATCAAGGCACCACTTAGAAGGTCAGCTTTAAAATAATCTTTCAGTCTGTTGTTTTCTCTGGGTAAGCAGCTTTGTCACAAATTCACAAATACCACAAGAAATGTATTAATCTGTCCCTTTTCATAGGCTGTGAAACATAAGATCACATTATGAAGAATGCATTGCTTCTTAGATTTTTTTGTCATTCTATCTACAAAAATAATATCTAACCTGATTGTATCATTGAGATGATATTTGAATTCCCAAGTATTGTTTTCAAACCTGTATTTTAGTTTACACATACCCAACAGAACAATGGCAAATAATAAAAAAAAGTCCAGACTCACCTGTCAAATAAATTTATTTATTTAATAAATACAGTTAAACTCATCAGTTTGAAGTTTAGAGCTAGACAATAAGAAGAGAATAAATCTTTTCTTCTCAATGGAAGATATTGGTATATTTGTGTGTTTCATGTGCCGGGGGAGGTTAAGCTTTGATATTAGGAAAAATTTATTCATGGGAAGAGTTGTAAAACATTGGAACAGACTGTCCAGAGAAGTGGTGGAGCTACCCCTGGAATTGTTCAAAAAATGTGTGGATATGGCACTTGGAGACATGGATTAGTGTTGAACATGGTGGTGGTGCTGGGTTGACAGTTGGACGTGATAATCTTGAAGGTCTTTTCCAACCTTAACAATTCTATGATTCAATGATTAATTTAGCTCCTGCTACCTCTGCATGTGCCACTCAATTCATGTTCTGTTTTATTCTATATTGAGTCACATATACTTGAATTCAGTGAACACCTGTTAATAAGGACAGTACTGATTTCTGTTGGCAGTTCAGTATCCAGAGCGCAAGAGCAATCCTTCCATGGTACTTCCATACTGAGAGGAAAAATGCTTGAGTGTGTGTGATCCTTCAGTGCGCCTGACTTCAGTATAACTGCATTCTTTAGTTTGGGAAAGATTAGCCACTTGGGCTGTCAGCTCGCCCATGAGTTTAAAACTTCAAGGCAGTCAATAGGGAGTCTGTCTTTGAGGTGTGGGATTTGAAACACCAGACAACCAGAAGCTAGCGTGCCAGACTCAGAAAAATAATTAGATATTTCAGTTTTACAGAATCACTGTATCTGGCAGACTCATTTTGCCAGAAAATTCTTTTACTCTGCTGACATGAGTCCTATTCATCTGAGTACATGCTGATGTCTACAATATAGATGTCCAAATTTCAGCTAGTCCTGTTAGATACCTTTATATTTAAAAGATACCTTTAGGGCATGGTTCATCTCATCTTAGAGTAGACACAGACATTCAGTCAGATAAATTAGGCTCTTGAAATACTTATTGCTCTCCATTGACTAGAAAATGACCCTGTAATGACTAGCTAGAATGTAAAATCTGTGTTGCAGGTGTCTACATTTAGATGAAATTAATTTCTTCCCAAGGATGGCTTTCAGCTGCCTCATCACAATGCCATGTGTGATTTCTTTTTTTTGCTGAGGCACATCACAGTGCTATTAGATATGAAAGAGAATGACCTAAAAAATGGCCTTATGTAACCTATGTTTAAGTAACTGAATTCCTCCCCAAAATCTTGAATCATCTACTTAAACATCTAGATGGATTTATAGTCTATAAGGAGTAAAGGGAAATTGAATTTTACACTATTCACAAATTGGAGCAATTCTGAAAGCCAGGAAAATTCTAGCATACAAACTATCTTTGTCATCTGGCAAATGGCATAACTTTTTACAAATTCAAAGCTAAAGACATTCTGGAGCTACCTTTTAATCTACAAAAAAAAGAGGGTTTGTATATATCATCTCAAGACAGTTGAGAATTTATAACAAGACTACTTTCAAGTTCTTCTCAAATTTCACACAAAAATCTTTTTAGTCACCTATTCCCCTGTAATTTAAGACTTATGCATCTGATATTACCTTGGAACCCAAAAAACATTTCATGCCATTTACTTTACAGGACACCTTAGGCCTCTCCCTGTTATAGAATCATATAGAATGGTTGGGAATGAGCGAGACCTTAAAGATCATCTTGATTCAACCCTCCTGCCATGGACAGGGACATTTTTCACTAGATCAGGTTGCTCAGAGCCCCATCCAATCTGGCCTTGAACATTTCCAGCGATGGGGCATCCACAGCTTCTCTGGGCAACCTGTTCCAGTGCCTCACCAACCTCATAGAAAAGAATATTCTTCTAAAATCTAACCTCAGCTCCCCTCTTTCATTTTAAACCATTCCTTCTTGTCTTATCACTACCATCCTATGTAAAAATTCCCTCTCTAGCCTTCTTCTAGACCCCTTTAGGTACTGGAAGTCTGCTATAAGGTGTCCCAGGATCCTCTCTTCTCCAGACTGAACAGCCCCAACTCTCTCAGCTTGTCTTCATGTTTCTGCCATCATTTGTGACCCAGAGCTGGACACAAAATTCCTGGTGGGGTCTCAGATGGGCAGAGTATGGTGGGAGAATCATCTCCCTTGCCCTGCTGTCTACATCAATTTTGATGCAGCCCAGGATGCAGTTGGCCTCCAGGGCTGTGAAAACGTACTGTTGGATTATGTCATCCATGAGAACCCCAGCTCCTTCTCCACAGGGCTGCTCTCAATGAGTTCTTCTCCTGGTCTGTACTGATGTCTGGGATTGACCTGACCTTGCACTTTGCCTTATTAAGCCTCATGGGCTCATTTCTCAAGCTTGTCTGTGTCCCCCTGGATGACATTGAATGCTGTCGTATCAACAGCACCACTCAGGTTCATGCCATCTACCAACTTGCACTCAATCTCACTGGTAAAGATATTAAAGAGCACCGGTCCCAAAACAAAGCCTTGAGGGACACCACCCATCACTGGTCTCCACCTAGGCATAGAGCCATTAAACATGGTACTCTGGCTGGATCCAGACAGCCAACTCCAGTCCATGCTTCCAATCCATGTCTCTCCAATTTGGAGATAAATATGTTGTTAAGCACCATGTTGAAGGCCTTACAGAAGTTGATGTAGATGACATTGGTCACTCTTCCCTTGTCAACCGTAGATGAGAGTTGGAAGGGAAGAACAAATACAAGGACAAATACAGGTTGAAAAGGCAAGTACAAGAAATTATCTAGTTGAAAAACTGAGAATAAAATCAGGAATCAGATGGGAAAACCCTTTCTGAAGTGTATAACACCAAATTTGAACAAAAAACTACTCCAAGTAGCAACAAAACAGAAACTTGAGGGGGAAAAAAGCCAGGTGAGAAGAAACTTCAGGAGATGCAGAGCAGATAAGAAGTTGTTGTGGAATAGGGAAGGCTGGGACTGCCTAGGAAACTAACTAAGAGAAGAACAAGGATATTGCAGAGATGATGGTCAACTTTTCAAAAGTTTCTTCTTTTCTGTAAAAGTAAATAAAATCAGTACGAATCCAGGTGCTAGAATTTCAAAATCAAAGTGAGCTTGTTTTTTAACTAAGAAAATAATACACACATGCCCATCTGTCTTACAGGAACATTATATGTAACTCTCTTACATTTGCAAAGTTGAATAGTAAAATTTAAGGAAATGCCATAAAAAACCTTTACTAATTTAACACAGCTGTCTTCCTACAGACATAATGAACAGTATTTCTAACTACATGATGCAGTTTCAAAGCTAATATACTTATTACTATTGAAATCTTTCATTAGATTCAATGACATAGGTAGAAAGATGAAACGTTGGAAACGCATGTACCAAGTTTGTTGTTCTTACTTGAACACATTTTAATTTTTTCTTTGTAGATTAACCCAAGAAACACAAAGATGTTCTCACAGTCTAAGCAAACATATACTACTCCAGAGACCTGGATCCTTTTACTCTCTCTAATTCATATATTCTGAGTGATAAAGACAAATCACTCATATCAATGTCTTAATGCTTTACCACGAATTATGTAATCCCGCTTTCCAGAGTGGTGGACTTCTGAGTTGGTGTTTGTCTTATTTACAAAAATGTAGATGGCCTAGAATTTTGACTGAGACTATAGGAAATGAACTTTAAATACACATGATCTTCAAAACCTGGCATTTTAGGTGAAAAAATCAGAAAAAAAATATTTTAAACTCTTTCTATATACTTCCGTTTTCATTCACAAGGTGTGAAAGCAAACATTAATATTTTGGAAGTGCCGTCATTACAACCTCACAGTAAAGCTTAGATGAAAATTTGTAATACTACCTTCAGAGCAAAATATGTAGCAAGAAATTTCTAGGGCTTAGGACCACACATTGAATGATGTAGGGAAAGAAAATATTGAGTAGGTGCTAATAAATGAATGCCATCTGTTATCTGCATTAAATGAGGAAAGGCTCAATTAAAATGTAGTAGATGATTGCATAATTAAGGTCTGTTGCAAGTTATGTTTACAACAGACAGAGAAGAGATTTAAGGTATGGTAGACCCTTTCTGCTGGCATTCCTTAATTTTCAGGTTTCAGCTTCACAATATCAATACTATGCTATTAAAAAAAACTCTGTGTGTAATGATCTAAACATAGAGATATTTTTCTTTGATTTGAAAGAAAATCATCATACTGAGTATTCTACAGATGCATTTAGTAGAAATACTGCTATGGCATGTCTTTGAATTGGGGAAAATATACTGCCAGGAAAAAAACATGTTCTTGAAATAACTTTATATATATGTGTGTATGCATACGTTACATTCATATCATATATATATATATACACATATATATATACATGTAATTGTATATTATTCCAGATAATTATGTTATTGTAATTAATATCCATTGACAATTATATATAATCCTGTATAGCAATGTTATATTTTAAAACTTTAAAACCCATACAGAGACACTCTTTCATGGGTTCCATATTCCCCTTTGAACCAGAAAAATATAGACTGGGAACTGTACACAGTCTTTGCCACAGTGACAGTTATATTTACAACTTTTCAAAATTATGGGTTCCTGCACTTTACAAAAGAATTAAAGACACTAGGAAAGAAGGTATCACCTTTAGCTATTATTCCCAATGATTTGGGATGCAGTAATTAGACTCCCTCTCTGCCTTTTTTCTCCACCATTGGTTGAAGACCAGTCTTGAAAGTGATTACATCTAGGTAGAGAAAACAAGAGAAAATTTAAAGAGATCAGTCAGCCTCAGTAGAGAGAAGAACACATAAGTTGGGAAAGTTACAAGGGTAGAAACCACTGACAAATTGTTGTAGTCTATAATATCAAGAAGTAACTTTTCTCCCAACAAAAAAGAGAGACGATTTTCCATGATTTCTAATGACTAAAAGGGAAAGTTTGTATAGAAATGTTCACACAAAGTTTTCATGTGTTTTTATAAAGAAAGGGCCCCTTTGACTGCCAAAAAACTGGTACAAAATTTGGCATATTTTTCTGATACAGCTTTGAGGAATGTAGAAGATGTAATATATCCTTCCTCTGTGTATTTGCTAAATAGCCTGTCCACAGACACTTCCAGCTACCAAGGTACAATCTTGTCTTGTCTCATTTCAGTGATTCATCCAGAAAACCTTTTAGAAAACCTCTGTTGCAAAGAAATTATGGGTTTTTTTCTTAAATTTACACAGTTAGTCAAATGTCATATTGAATATTCTCAATTGCTATGGGGTGAATTTTAATTATTTCAGTAAGTTTCCACAGATCATTTCTGCAGATAATACCAGATAATAAGAATTTCTGAACATTCAAATGTGTTTCTTTATAAAAAGAAATGTAACTCTAGAAAAATATGAAATCAATTTTTTATGTAGACTATTGTTAGAGCTGACATAAACAAATGTGAAGAGAAAGGGAATGATGTGGTTATCTGCTTCCTTCATTCATCCTGACTGCAGTAATAAAATTCTGCAACAGTTCAACTCTGCAAGCCCGAAACTGTACAAAATTCCTTGCATAAGAGGAATGGAGAGAGAGAACAGCAGTCAGGTGCATTATTTATGTTGTATTCTTAAGAACATGATTTTTTCTACAGCCCAGCTTAGAATAAAGCACTGAATGCAAATGGAACCATCTGGGTGAAATTCCTTGCAATGTCCTCCAGGATGACCCTGCCTGAGCAGGGAGGTTGGACCAGAACCTCTCCCTGTGATCCCTTCCAACCTTACCCATTCTGTGATTCTGCGATTGTGTGATTCTGTGAAATACTTGAAACTGCAAGACTTTTCCACCTTCCTCTTTAGGGTTATATTGGTTTATTTATACGTGTGTTACAGGACTATCCTGTGCCTATCTGGAAAAATCCAAAAGCTATTTTTCCTTTGCACCTTAGAATGAAACATAATTGAAGAAGATGGGGTGGGGGAGGGGGAAGTTTCCTAGAAACCTTTTTTTCAAACCTTTCTGATTAGGAGAGCTGAAAATGTAAGTATAATTTCAATTTAGGATAGATTAATTTGACATCTTTTAAATAAGCAGTTAATCTGTTGCCTATTTGCTAGAGTATTGCAGCTAATTGTTCCTTTCACTGCCTAAGAGAACATACACATTTGTTTAAAACATGTTTGCTAATTAATTATTTATGTTGAATGAAAAATGCATATTATCCCTTGAAATATTCTTTTCATATTTTCAGAAACAATAAGGAATAAAAGAAACCAGGAGGGAAAGCCAGGAAGTATCATTCCTTATATTTCTATATTTACTCCTTAGTCCTCAAACTGTCAGTAATGTAATGACCAAAGCTTGGAAAAAGACATCAAGCTATATAGACATTTATTTTGATCCACTATATACATAATATACATATATTCACACACATATAGTGATGCAATGATAAAGTTTGAGTTTTCACTGATACAGTTAGACAATACTGTCACATGCTTTACAATATTGAGATGCATGTTAGATTTTACTTCAATATTTTTAATGAAAAGTGTTTTTTATGTGAAGCACACCAAATATTGCAGAATCCCATTTAGTATAAGACAGCACAAAAGCATAATAAAACTAGAAGTTTTGGTGCAAATCACTTGATTTGTATCCGAGGTAGTTCAGACAACTGTGCTCTTGTCTTATCCTGGTTGTATAGAATTTCTTCACAAAATACATACTAATAAATATGAACTATCAAAGTTCTAAGAAATAACCCTATATGTAAAAAAATTTGGAACTTACATGAAAGAGCGAATCCTCAGCTGGTACACACTTAAGTTGTTTCTTTGCAATGATTTTTAATTTATAACAAAATATATGGTTTTGCAGATAGACAGGTTGGCTGATACAGCTGTTGTGTTAGTGTGCTTATGCTAGTCCTACATTCTTGCAATTAATTCCCACTTCTAAAAAATTTGTGATTCATTCTGCTATAATGAGTGAATAAAATATTTCGTGTCACTAGATGAAGGAAGTAAATACTCAAGATTTTTTCCTGTAGGCTTTTCAACACAATATAAGTCAGTACTTGTAAAGTGTTTGCATTAAGAGATTTGTCACTATTTGCTTCTGTAAATTTATGGTAGGCACACTTAGTACATATAAGATAGGTTATGTGACATTCATGATGTTTAATATTGAACATGAAGTGAAGCAACAAATATAGGCCACAAGAGTTACAAGAAAATAATATCTGGTAATCTACTTCTTTGAACTATGAGATTAAGATTACAATTTTTATGACATATTGGAGGCTTTATCAGTCATTTTTGGACAATGGAGAGTTAAAAATAGGCACATGTTTTTGCATTTAAAAAAAAAAATCTGTGTATATCTCAGGTTGACAGATATGTTTATATTCTGCAGAAATGTGCTTCTGAGTGACAGGAGCCTTGAAACGTTGTTTATGTGTTTAGCTCTGAATATCAAGGACATGATTTAGTAGGAAGCCATCATGTTAACACCATTAATAGCATTTTCACCGACATTTATAATCCAATACTGAACAAGACCATTTACCTCTAAAACAGACTGTACAGAGTTTCCTCACTAGTTCTTCATACGCTATTAAAAGTTAAAAGTTTCTTATTAAAACCGTCATCCCCTAGTAAAGAAATACATTAATTGATGAGTTCTGTATAGTAAACATGAAAGCATATACTTTTTTGTTGTTGTCATTGCCAGGAATTCTTCTTGCTTTCTCTATTATTAAAATGAATGTCAACACAGAGGAAAGTATGTTCCTGCTGTCACAGAGTGTATGCTTAGACTACATCTGAACATTGTTTTTCAGGGAGAAGTGTTCAATGATTTGATCACCTGTCAGACATGTCTCTGTGAAATGTCTTGCAGAGCCTTCAGTTCTCTTTCTCTTACCATCTGTGTAGTAAAGAACAAAGCTCCTTTTCCTATAAGCTATGCTAGCATAGAAAAAAATCACAGGCATCCATTTGGGGCTTTTATTGTCCAGGTGGAATTCTTTTCTTCCACAGAAACAGAGAAAATCAGTATCACAAATTTTTTTTCCTGTGTGTTTTCAAGCCAATAGCTAATAATGTATTTCTATAATCTGCCACGCATCTTCTCTCTGTCTTTTTTTTACTTCAGAGTTTTCAGAATTCTTTCACAGACATATCACTACAATAACATATAATGCATATTTCTCCAATGTAATGTTATACATTAAATCACTAAAGATGAACATTCCAATAGTTCTTAAAATAGTGATTACTAGTTGAATTCTTTCAGCAGAATAGGCTTTTTCATTTTAAAATTAGCAATGGCATCCTTTCCTGCTGTGTCAAGGCATAATATCCTACTGTTACTCATCTTGATGCTCCATGCACCTGTATCATATTGCAGCGTGTTCAACTTCCTGGCCAGAAGAACATAATTTAACTGTATCCTCTTGTAGTTTACAAAGATGTCTCATATTCTCTATATCAAGAGAAAAAACCCCATGTTTCTGCCAATGAAGCAAAAATTCTATGGGGTTGTAAAACTCTACACTTGCTCTTACAGTACTAAAGGCTGTCTTGTTATTTTGTTAATATTAATCATAGAATAATTTTAAATTTGCTTCAAATCAGATCGAAAAGGGATATAGGTCTTGACCAGAACATTATCTAAGTCAGTGGGCAAAGGGTAACAGGCTCTTTTTGCTGAAATTCTTTTATACAATACATGACTTAATAACCATATTCTGAAAATTTTAGTGACTGCTACATAGGCCAGACCACTTGACCATCAAGGGCTTTTACAACTGACAGTGTCTCTTTTTCAAAATCTTCACTAGCCTGTACAAGGTAGGTTGATACTGCCAAATATTGAGAGTAACAAACCTGAAACAGGATATGGAGACATGTTTTGTTTTAATTTTGGGGGGGAAAGGAAATGCAACTGTTTGGGAGATTGCAGTGTCTCCAGGATTAGGATGAAAGAGAGAGTTCATAGAGAACTAGTCATGTGCTTTATTGCCTTTTTTGCATTAGCCATAGACATACTAATGTTTAGAGATCTTTCTGTGGAATTCTCTCTGTTTTTAACAAAGGATGTTATACTAAATACCATAAACCTACATTTTCTGAGTAGAAAACCCTTCAGGATTTTCAAACAGAAAATCAACATCCCAATAGACTCCTTTTTATTTAAATAGACTTATTAAAAATTTAAAACAGATGAAAATAGTTTCAATGAAATAAATAAATAATTAAGGCAAATCTGTATGCTTGTCAGAAACTCCATATTAAGAATTAAGAGAAGGTAGACAGGTTTCTGACATATCTGTCGTTTTTTTATAGCTAAAGGTAAAGTTATTTTTTTATGCTTGATATTCTTTTCAAGTTTATCTGATAAAACCACAAACTAAAAAATGTTGCCAGATAACTTACACTGGTAATAATCATAACCTTTAATCACAGTTAAAAAGAATAATACAATGCTGTTGGTTTTGGTTTGTTTTTTTTTAATAGTGGGCTTGCTAGAAGAGGCAAGTTATCATGCTTCAAGCAATTTTAAACAGTGATTTGACTGTGAAATATAATAACAGATTGCACTTTGAAAACTGGTCACTAGCAGTGCATTGTCAGCAGGCCTAGACAGTAATCCCTGAGTGTTGTAAGACTGCTGCCATTAATAACTGAGCTTGTTAGTTGAAAGCTGGCAAAGACTCGAGTGTTTAAGAGGATTACTGCTATAAATCATATTAATTTTTTTTTAAACATTCAAGGTCTTATTCATTAAGGGCTTTTGCAACAGGAACAGCTACACTAGGATATGATTCTGTTTTGATAAATGACTAGGACTTTGATTTTGCAAATGCTTGCGGTGGGCTCTTTGAAGAGTACTTAAAGGAATCAGTTATTCAATTTCTTTATGTGAGGTCCATTTTCCTTGTAGGAAGTCAACACACTAGTCAGCCATCCTCAAGCAATGAGGAAATTGCATGAATTGAGATTCCATAAGTTAGAGATCTTGGCAAGAAGCATGCTGCAATCACTGTGCTTGTCAGGTACTGGTATATGTAATTCTATTTTAGGCAGTGTACTTTCATCCATAGCAGCAGCATTATTTTAGATCTGGCCTTAACAGAATAAGACCATAAGGAGTCAGAAAGATGATCAAAGGGCTGGAGAATCTGCCCTATGGGGAAGTTTTGAAGAATCATAGAATCATAGAGTGGTTTGGGTTGGAAGGGACCTTAAAGATCATCTAGTTCCACTCACCCTGCCATGGGCAGGGGCAGCTTTCACTGGGCAAGGTTTATGTGTCCACAGCTTCTCTGGGGAACCTGTTCAAGTGCCTCATCATCATCATAGTAGATATTTTCTTCCTAATATCTAATCTGAATCTCCCATTTTTAGTTTAAAGCCATTAACTTTCTTTCTCCCCAGAGAAGAGAAGGCACAGAGTACAGTATTCCAGTCATTCCGGTTTGGCCAAATTTAGAAATATATCCTCTGAGAGAAGGCACAACCACCCCTTCCCCTCCCCAGGTTCGGGAAAAAATAAATTTTCCTTGAAGGAAAGTGAAGGAGATAAAAACTATTTATTTACCAAACACACGGGAAAAGGAAAATAATGCTAAATAATAAAATCTTTTTCTGTGGAGGAAAAACCTGGGAAAGTGTTCGAGTCCTCCCTTTGGTCTCCTCGGAGCTGGGGCTTGGCACAGGGCCAGGCCCTCTGTGCCTGGTGGGAAGTCCTCCTGATGTGCTCTGAGGTTGAAAGCAGTCCAGTAGAAAAGGGAGAAAATCCGGAATTCCAGGGAAGGAAAAACAAAGTTCAACTCTCAGTCTCTCTCCAGAGAGCAAGAAGCTGAACCACTGGCCAAAAGCTGACTGGAAAGCAGCAAGCCGGGTGCTTCCTTGCTCCCCTGCCGCAGCTGGGGAAAAAAACCCCTGCTATCTCCATGTGACCTTGAACAAGCTGCAAACTGCTTTGAAAAAGTTTTGCTCAGTTTTTTCCTTCCCCCTCTCAGGCTCAGTTTAGAGGCATAGAAAGGCACAAAGTTAATTTCTGGGCATAGGCAGCGATATGGCATACACATCATAAGGTCGCCCCAAGACATTAGTACATAAAGGTTAGCTACAAAGAAGATGGAGGCTCTCTCTTCACAAGGAATCACATGGAAAGACAAGGAAATACAGGTACAAGTTGCATTGAGAGAACTTTCATCTCAATACAATAAAGAATTTTTTTACAATGAAAACCATCAATCAGGAACAACCTTTCCAGGGACACAGTAGATCATCCCTGAGGGTTTTCAAGCGGAAGTTAAACAGTTTGCTTCTAGGGTTTTTTTTTCCCTATGAAAGATTGGATCAGATGATCAGGTGTAGGCACTGACCTTCGAATTTCTTACCCCTTGTGCTATGAACATTTTTGGCATGCATTTTTCAAGGTGAGAAGAAAATATTTTTATGATCTTCCTGTATTCAATGTATTTTCATAGAGTGAATAGCATGTAGAGTACTAGAAAGTGTGTTTTAGGTACTCCCAACCAGTGCTTAACAATGAGCTATTGAAGTTCTGTGATGTTCTAAGAGGAGTATAAGTAAATTTTACTCTAGATACCTTACCTATCCAAGACAGATGACCAATGGATAATGACATGTAATTGCTTGGCTTGACCATTTCTATACTGCATATAAACAAGACAAATGGAGGATATTGTAATCTGGAAATGAGTTAAATATGAAATGAAGAAGAAATGAAATGTAATTGATAAATGAAGCCTAACAGAAGAAATTCTGAATTTTATTCTGCCTTAAGTGTGAATTTCAGTCTTTGATTTTCAGGGCTTCTGTGATCCAGAAGATATATTATCCTATATTTTATTTGTCTCTCCTTATACTATGACTATATCTAAATCAATTGGATAGAACGCTTCCTTAAAAAAACCCCAAACAAATCCAATGAAATCCAAGCAAAACTTTCAAAATATATACACAGACATTCACATAAGCATGCTCAGCTGTCAATCAGCAATAATGTAAAACAACACCACATTTAGCTTCTTAGTAAAATATTTCCCAGAAATAAACTAATTGCTGCTCAGCTGCAGTGGAAGTCATGCTCAGAGAAAACTTTTCTTACTTTGTATCTTTTCCTGTTGGTGTTACATGCTGCTTATCAGTAAGGATGTCAGAAGTGAAAGTATATCAGGATCTGCATCATGTACTCTTCATTCATCCTCAGAAGGGTGTTGATCCTTCTTGCCAGGGCATCAAATTATCAACTTATCTATCACTATGCCTTTTTCTTTCCCAATCTTCTGTTTTCTGCTCCAGGAATACAATATCAGGAAATGAAGCACCAATGTTACATTATGAATCAGCTGAAGTAACAGTAAAGTTGCAAGACTGGCAGCATTTTAAAGTCTTGTGTTCCAGCTTTATGGGTGTTTTCTGACAAAGTAATCATAAGAATTTATAACTGACCTGTGTGTGACCATCTAAATGCTAAAAGAGAGAGATATTCCATGAATGTTCCTCATAGTTTAACATCTTGAACCTGTTAAAAAGAAAACACAATTGTAGAAATGCCTAATTATATATATGTCAACTCAACAATTCAACAGAAGAACTTGAATATTTATTATATATTGATTAGATCTACTTCTGATGGCAAATATAGTGAGGCATTTGTGCCTACATTATACAGAAAATTTGGGACTAAACTTGAAAGAATGTCTGAAGAGACACTGTAATGCTCGTTTTATACAACTTCCAAGTTGTTCCTCAGCAAAACAGTTTTGCAACTGCAAGCAATTTAAACAAGAGAGATTTCCTTTATCTTTAAATAAAATATATTATTTCATATGGATGTATACATATTTCTATATTGTAGATGTTTTTGATATAATGAATATCAAATTTAAATTTCTTTCATATTTTACTGAATATGATACATGTTTCAGTCTGTATATCAGTCAGTAATAACCGAGATAAAATAATCTTTTGTTACCTAGATCTGGAAAAACGTAAAAATGAAACTTCAAAAAATAGATCTAATAAAAACCATAAATGTGAAATTGCTTAAAATTCTTCAGAAACATTAACTGGCTTTTCTCAATATGACTTCAAGGGATTTCATTCATGAATTCCAGGTAATGAGAGCCCAGCTTCTAGAGTTATCTGAAAGACTTGGGGCAGATTGGTTAGTCTTTAATATGTTACATCAATCTAATGTTGTACACATTCAATTCTTGAGTAAATAAAATGTACAGAACAAAATGTCTGAGACCTAAGAATCCTTTTCAGAACTGGCAAGGTCTCTAAAAATTATGTAACTGGAATATCTTTATGAACTTTGAAGTCTCATTGACCTCATTAACTCACTGAGGAAAAAGAAGATAATACATACTCAATTTGAAAAGGAAAAACATAAAAATGAAAAATTTAAAATGACATGCAGTGGTAGGGCTAACTTTGGGTCAGGATTTCATTCTCTACTACACTTCAATATCTGGTATTTTCATTATTGGCAGAATTTTCAGGTCAATCTTCATGACAAATATATTGAGTAAATATCAGTCAGAAATGTTTGTGCTACTTTTAAGACAGTGAGATGCTCACTGAACTTCTAATCTTTTTTTCTAAAGATTCTTCAAATCAATCTTCATTCATAGCTGTGTGATAGAAAGGTTCATAAAGCCTATTTTTTTTCACCTGCAAAAATCAAATCTATCACAGTATATTGATAAATATATTTGGATACATATTGCAAATGCAACTGGATATTTTCTCCAAAATCTAATTTCAAAACTCATCGATACCTCAATTTAAAATAATTTTATATTCAACTGGAGCCAAAAAGAAGGGTGAACAATGTGAATAGAGAGAGATTGTGCATTAATAATGTGATCTTTCACTCCTTTGTCTGAGATCAAAATTGACTGAAGCAATGTTTGAATAAGACATATGGCTACAATCAATTTTCATCTAAAATGTTAGATTTTACTTTTTGTAATGACAGAAATAATAGTTTGTTGCGATTGTCTCCTCTTCCTACAATGGTACAGGAGTGTGTTTTCTTTTACTAGAGTGGAACCATATTCTTTGAAAATCCATTCCCGAAGAAATCACACAGAAGTGTCCTGAGAAAATATAAATTACAGAGAACCAGACTAATATGGGGGTGTAAATCCTTGCTTCCATGAAACTATTTCAGAGTATTTAGAAAGAATCAAGGGGAGAATCCAGAAGACACAGTTTGCTATTTGAATTGCATCATATATCAAATTGCATTTGATATTTTGGTTTTTTGTTTAAATTCTCCTCTTCAGGCACGTATTCAAGACTTTATGCTAACTCATAGTTTAGGAGTTCCTGGGTGACAGTGTTCACATGCATTTTTATAAGTGAGAAAATTTTCTTCTTTCTGCATTGCAGGAGTAAACAGAACAAAAATGAAGTATTTGTAAATTAATTTTCATGGTTGTTTTTCATGAGCCAGTCTCTTTATACAGAATTTTTTAACCATGGGAAAAATATTTAAAAGCTATTTGCTTAGACAATACTTTATTATAGCTACAGACTGACTAGAAGACAGATAATTCTTGTTTCAGGTAGAACATGGGCATCTTTTATTACATGAACTAGCTCCCAAGAAACAGAACATTGAGTTGTAAGAGAGACTTCTGAAGGTAGGTTTTGCATGACTACTATGGTTAGGGAAACTCATTCATTCCATATATGTGTGTCTGGTACATGAGCCTTGACTTTTTAGGCAAAATTCTTTCATACATAAGCATGCAGATCAGACTACACCCTTTAGCGTTATTACACATTTTCAAAAGGCAGAAGCAGAACAGTAGATTTCTGAGCAGAAGCAGAACAGTAGATTTTGTCATATATGTACAAGGAATACTGGCTGCATTTTACACATGCACGAGAACAGGATCCTACTAGGTGATGGTTACCAGCGGTTGGTAAACTTACCAACTTGTTACTATGCTACATTTTTATACATAAAAATGATAAGTATATATTATTAAGTCTGTATAAATGAAACTTAATGAAATATTAAGTGTGATCAGGAAATGTCAGAATATATGTATGTTGTAATTTCCATTTAGAAAATCATAACACCTAATAATAGAGAATTAATATACCACTGATATAGCATAGAATTAAAAAGTGCTTACAGTGCAATGAAGTTTTGTGTTTCAATTTTACTTCAACATAAAGATAAATACTGTTTATAACTGGCAGAAAATAAAGATCCAAAAGCCTTCTCAGATCTTTAATGTCCATAAATAGATGGGACCTTGAATTAACATGTTCTTTGACAGGAAGTACCTTTATCAGCAATATCCCCTAACCATGGATCTGAAAGAAAATTCATTAAAGGCTTTTTTGTCCTTTCTTTTTCTGTTTTTCCATTGATTTAAATTGTCTGGCTGCCAAGGTGTAGAATCGACATGGTAAAATCCAGCAGGACAGGAAGATGAATTAAACAATACACAATTTAAACTGACCCATTGTGCTGAATCAGTTCTGACTCAGAAGGAATAGTACTGAGTCACCAGAAGCAGTGTGTTATATTATAGAAAGTTTCTAATTTTGAATATTGGCAAAATTCAACCTTGCACAGACTTTGAAACATGGCAAGAACAAAGGTCTACATAATTGTATTGGTTTTGCTCGGCCTGGTTTTTGGTAGCAGGGGGACACAGAGATGGGTCCTGTGAGAAGCTCCTGGAAACTTCCACCATGTCCAGCAGAGCCAGTCTCTGATGGCTCTGAAAGATGGACGTGCTGCTGGCCAAAACTGGGCCAGTGAGAGAGGTTGGTAACACCTCTGTGATGACATATTTAAGAAGAAAATCAAAACAAAGACACAAGTTTGGGGTTCTAGTCAGAGAAGAGGAGGAGGTGAGAACATGTGAGGGAAAACCACATGGAGACACCAAGGGCAGTGGAGAAGGAGGGGCAGGAGATGCTCCAGGTACCAGAGCCGAGGTTCCTCTCCAGGCCATGGTGCAGACCATGGTGCAGCAGCTGTGCCCCTGCAGCCCATGGGTCCATGTGGGATGCAGAGATCCACCCACAGCCCTTGGGGGAGGTGCCCGTGCCAAAGCGGGTGGATGCCTGGAGGAGGCTGTGTTCCAGTGGAAGACATGCTGGAGATAGGGCCCTGCTTCCAGGCTGGAGCAGCCTGTCCTTTGAGGACTACACCCCGTGGAAAGAGAGACCACAACAATAATGCAGCTGCAAGTCAAAAGAGATTACTATATGTAAATATAAAAGATTATTATATATAAAGATATTAATACAAACTGAGAAAAACCAAAAATCTGGAAAAGAGGGAAACATTTAGAACTTCAGAGTGGTTTGAAAGAGCTGATATCTGAAAACTTAATCTTCAAGGAGGTGACTCATCTCTTGGACTACACATAGGAGAAATTATTTGGTAGTTATTTCCCAATTTCAGAATACAGTAGTGAACTTCAGTTCTTCCTCAGTTTTCTGTTCAGTATTGCTTGTAGGACTGCTGCTATTTCACTGATGGCCTACATCACAAAGATCTGCATACATACATGCTCTCTCTCTCATGCACTCACACACACACATGTAAAAACAGGTCATCTACAGCGGTCACAGAACCACAGAATTAATCAGGTTGGAAAAGACCTTTGAGATCAAGTTCTACCTATGACCACACATCACCATGTTAACTAGACCATGGCACTAAGTGCCACATCCAGTCTTTTCTGAAGCACCTCCAGGGACTGACTGCACCACCAACCTGGGCAACCCATTCCAATGCCTAATCACCTTTTCTGTGAAGAAATCCTTCCTAATGTCCAACCTAACCCCCCTGGTACAGCTTAAAACTGTGTCGTCTTGTCTGTCACTGCTTATCTGGGAGAAGACACCACCCCCCACCTGGGTACAACCTCCTTTCAAGAACTTGTTGAGTGTGATAAGGTCACCCCTGAGCCTCATCTTCTCCAGGCTGAACAACACCATCTGCCTCAGCTGCTCCTCATAGGATGTGCTCTCCAAACCATTCAACAGCTTTGCTGCCCTTCTCTGGACACTCTCCAGCACCTCTGTGTCCTTCTTCCAGTGAGGGGCCCAGGACTGGACACAGGACTTGAGGTGTGGCCTCACCAGTGCTGAGTACAGGGGGAAATCACTGCCCCAGTCCTGCTGGCCACACTATTGCTGACAAAGCCAGGATGCCATTGGCCTTCTTGGGCACCTGGGCACACTCTGGCTCATGTTCAGCTGGCTGTCAATCAGCACCCCCACATCCTTTCCTGCTGGGCAGATTTCCAGCCACTCTGCCCCCACCCTATAGTACTGAATGGGGGGTTGTTGTGGCCAAAGTGAAGTATCCATTACTGTCCAGGTATCTGATATGTTAGCATAAGTGAAAAAGAAAGAAATAATGCAAAATTTGTCTAATATATTTACCCTCCAAATAGTTCCAGTTAACTATAGACTAATAGGTCACAATGCCTGCTATCACAACAGTCCCACAGACATCAGAAAAAAAATTTTGTTCGCATTCTTGAGAAACATTTAAGAAATGTATACAATGAAAAATCTACTGCATAAAGTAGAGACAGATCAGGATAGTGGAACAACATAAAAAAAGAAAACTGATTCCTCAATAAAATAGAAGCAATAATGGATAGTACAGAAACAAACTTTGGGAAAAGAAGAAGAAATAGAAACTCAGGAATATTTTAATTCTAGAACAGGAAAAACCAACAGGAGCATCTGGTATGATCAAAATAAAATCAACAAGAACTGACATATGTTTTATAATCCTGGATTGCACAAGATGAGATCATATGAAATGTTTTCCTTTATGATTGACCAGATAACTTGCCCTATGGTGCTTTTGCATTCTTTGCTACTGAAACTTTCCCTTTCCCATTTGTGGACTTGGAGGGTTGAGTATTTCATATAATTAGTAAGTGTTGTCAAGCCAGAGTAAAGCAGTGCAGTAGTTGGCTGACTGCCCAGAAGTAGAAACAGAATAGTAAAATCTTGCAAACAGGACATGAAGAGAAGTTAAACAAGAGACAAATCCTCTATTTTTGGCACATACTCAACTTGGCAAACTGGGAAATTACAGATGGAAAGTTAAAAAAAAAGAGAGAAAGTTATGAAAAAATAAAAGTAAGATATGCATTTGGATAATTTTGTAAAATTCACCATTCCATCAATCTTTGGATAGAAGATACAACATATGACAGAGAACATACTAATGAAAATGAATCCCTTCAAACTGGAAATTCCTGAGATAACTAAGCCAAACAGATCAGGGAAGACACTATCAGTTACATTCATACTAATTCAACCTATTCAAGAGGAACAGGAGTCAATTTGATTCTAGGTTGATGGAGCAGCAAAAGAAGAAATAGAAGTATGCCAGCTCAAAGATGTAGTTGTAGAAACCTTTTTTAATAAATTATGTAAAGAAATGAAATATTTGGAACGTCATTTAATTTTTTGTTTTTAATTTATTTTTTAACCTGGACATCAGTATAGAGATTGACATTCAAATTAGTATTGAAAAGTTTGGGGAAAAAAAAGTTTCATTTTGTCTATTTTTGTTGCCTCTTTGACTTTCTCCCTCTTCTGTAAGGTCGTGAACTTTTTCTTTCACTTACTTCTGGTAAGAAATGAAATTGTAGATCTACAACTTTCTTCTGATTTATCCCCAGGTGCAACCAAGCCCCACCAGCAGGCTGGGGGAGACAATCAGGACAAAATTGAGAAAATTATTGGGTAGAGACAAAGAACAATAAATAGGTAAAGCCAAAGTCATGCACACAAGCAGTGCAAGGAATTAATTCCCCACTTCCCATGGGCAATCAGGTGTTCAGCAGTCTTCAGGAAAGTAGCACTGCATGACATGTAATGGTGACTTGGGAAGACAAACACCATCACTCCAAACGTCCCCCTCTTCCTCCTTTTCCCTCAGCTGTATATGCTGAACATGATGGTATGGAATATTCCTTTGGTCAGTTGGGATCAGCTGTCCCAGCTGTGTCCCCTCCCAAATTATTGTGCAATCCAGCCTCCTTGGTGGGGAGAGGTGAGAGGCAGACGTCTTGACTCTGTGTAAGCACTGCCCAGCATTAGCTAAAGTATCCCTGGGCTATTAAGACTATTTTCACCATAAATCTAAAACATGTCCCCATGCTAGCCACTGTAAAGAAAATTATCTCTACCACAGTAAAACCAGCAGGGGTTTATTTTGCAGATCACAGAATTATAGAATAGTTAGGGTTGAAAGGGACCTCTGGAGATCATACTTAAAACTTTAAGATTCATGCCCTTGCTGTACTTTATCTATCCAAAAATCTAGGTATAAACATAAATATAACAGCTCTGGAAGGTATTTTCTTAATGCAAAGACAATGTAGGAGGAAAGCACATTTTAGTAGCCTAATTTATACATTCCAAACATAGGAGTATGTCAGAGGTAAGAGCCAATGGGTTGACAATAAAAAGTGTTCTTAGTTCATAACCTGTGATGCCACTGTGATTGTCATCAATAAAGCTTTAATAGCTGAAAGAAATGATCTAGGAATTTGCAATTTGCTGTATAGGACATGTACAATACAGGAACTTTTCCTCTTATTTTCTCCCCAAGTTGTTAACTTTCCAATAAAGATATCATACAAAAGTCACATGTACCTGGCACAATACTACACGTTTATGTGGGGTTATTCAGGTTAGGCCTGCATACAGGGGACTTACATAAATACACTTGATGCTTACTAGATAAACTTACCCAAGTGATATATTTTAAAAGATTACAAATTTAAGAAAAACAAAAAAAATTACGTCTCTGAATGACTGTTCACCAGTGAGTGCATACAGTCCAGAAGTTAGATTTGTGTGACCTTTTCTGTGCTTGCTTGTGATACAAATGGTCTCTGTGTCAGTACTCTGTTTTAATAATCTCAAAAATTTTTGGTAGCTACTTTTATATGTATACAGATTGCATCAGGCTGCAACACAAATACTGATATGAATAAACTAATTTGATTCAGAAGGTATCCAAAACACCTGAAAATTTATTGAAAAACTCCATCTGTGTCTGAAATTCGTGATTGAATTAAATCATGCATGTTTTAACTTTACAGCCTCCCGTGCTGTAAGATGTAGATTACCTGATTAGAGAAACAACAAGCCAACATAGAATGAGAAGGGCCACTCATATTATTCCCTAAATTGCTTAATAATTACTATAAATTGTGAAAATAGTTCCTCTTTTTTATCTGCTTTTTTGTGTTTTGGTTTTTTTTAATTAAAAAAAAATCCAAGATCACCAGAAACTTCAGAGAAAGGCATTTCTGAAACACTTGCAGAATCTTGGCATATGTTTTGATTCTACTCTGTCTGGTTACATTAGACTGTGTAATAGGGTGAAGGTTTTACCTACTATCACACTCAGGAGATTAAGCACAATATGGTCCTTCCATATGGTATTTGTGCCTAAAAACCAATGAGATTAGAATGCCTATGCTGAACATCACTCCATATGTTCATCAGAATAGACCATGGGTCTTGATAGAACTAGGGATTTTTTAAAGATTTAAATTAATATCTTTAACAGTGCCTCAGAAACATCTTGAGCACTGCCAATAATTATTGTGTTTCATTCTCTCCCTCCTCAAAATTATGCTATTATGTGTTATGCTAATGGCTGTTTTGTTTGTTTCTGGTAAGAATTTTCCTCTGTTAAATTAACATAATTATTTCACTTCTATACTGAAAAATGTATACCTCTCTTTAGGAAAAATACCTGGTTTGCACTTAAACATACAGTACACTTAAAGCAGAAAAAAAGATTAAGTCAACAGTTCACACTGGGTTTTTTGCTAGGTATTTCAGTGGTTAGTAAATTTAATCTTTGCAGACACATCTAATTTCCTGCCTAATAATTTTCACATTTAATCTTGATACTGAAGTCCCATGACTTTATCCCTATAATTTATGGAGTTGGAGAACAAAGAAATCACAGGTTTTGGAAAGCATGTGTACAACTCCAGTAGTAATATCCACAGTTCTCCCACATAGGAATATTACTTCTCATCCTCAAAGCCTTGAGAAACTAATGAAACCTGGAATGTGAAAATTATTTTCTTAGCATTTTTTGATTGCCCAGAAATTTCAGAAAAAATCCCAACAAACTCCTCTCTTGTGTCTTAGATGAAACACAGATTTTTTTTCCTTTCTAATTGGACTTGGGGTGAAACCATACCCTGAAGGCAAGGAGGTTGAAAATGAGGATAGAAAAATAAGTCAAAGAAGACAGTCATATACTTTGCTCAAGAAAGATAAACTTCACAGACCTTTATCTTTGAATAGCTTATATAAGTCTTTAACATAAGGCAAGTTTTATCATTATCTTTTCCAAGTGTTTGGGGTTTTGTTGTAGTTTTCTTGTTGGTCCTGATTATTTATTGTTCTTTTCTCTTAGTTGGTCTTTTTTCTGACTAGATATTGGATAGAGTGGTGGCTTCTCTTCCGCAATGTCTTATTCACCAAGCTTGTTTAGGATACAGTTAGTTAATATTCTGTCATCTCATTTAACAAGTAGCATAAACACAAAAGAACACAAGAAGCCACTGCTCTTATTAATGATGACTGTCACTCAAAATGCTTTTAAGTGTTTTAAATAAGATATTTAATGGCTCCTTGATAGACAAAAACCCCTCATATTTAATTTAGCTTCTGGTTTTCTGAATTACTATATTGCAGAAGTAAATATCTCCTTTCCATTGGCTTAAGGTATTTTTACTTTGCACTACAAATCTTACCTAAAAAGGGATTATTTTACACATCACTGGAATCTTTATAACAACCTGAATGGACTTCTTTTCAATGCTGCTTGCAGCTATCATTTAGGAGTAATAATAGAGTAGGTTTAAAAGGGAATATCCCATCATCTAGTATCTATCTAGTAATTTTCCTCCTCTCTCGTGTCTTAAGAAGGATTTGCTTTTTTCAATTGACTGTTTCAACTATGAGAATTCAAACTTAAATTTCATTTATTCACTCTAGCCCGATGACAAAAAATTTGAGTTATTCATGTTTCTGTCCAGCAACATGGTCATTTTATGATATTTTTCTATCTCTGATGTGTTTTTAATAGCGATATCAGTACAAAGAGATTGAAAGTAACACAAAATAACAGGGCAGTGGAAGCCAAATGCAAAATCAATATAACAGATTCTCACAGAGTATTTAAATAGAAGACAGTTCTCTGTGTAAATAAAACAAACAAGCAAATTATTGTGACTTCATTTTTGCACAAATTTTTGGTTAGTCTATTTTTAAAAAAATACAAAGTATGTCTGGTCCTGCTGTAGTGTGATCAGATTATGGCAACTCTCTTCTTTGATACCGTTTCTATTACTGTGGCGGGATAACCCAGATTAATTAACGTTACTTATTGCAGTCAAGTTATGCCTAAGTTCTGACTGATCAAAATGTAACCATACCTTTTGGAGCAAGAAGAAAGTGTCACACAGGTACCATATTTAAAAATCGCATTCATACTTTGTTAATCACCTTAGTAAATCAGAAATTCCACCACTTACTTACAAAATGCATTTGGAACCTTCAGGTAGAAATAAATCAATAAAACCAGTAGTAAAGATCTAAAGAAAAGTTTTATAGTTTGGGCTCAAACTATGTCACTATTTTGTGGTGTAATTATCGTATTTTTGCCACATAATAGGGAGCTAGGCATTGGAATTATATCAGTTAAACTTATCAACCTGATTTTTTCCTGATGGGCAGAATCATTTTGCCTCCTGCCTCGGTTTACGAACAAGAACTGTGGAAATGACATTTCAGACTATTAAGATTGAGATTCACAGATTCAGAATCTCAGTTAAGGTCTAAGGATTAGTATTTTGCTTTAATTCAGCAAAGTGTTTAATAATTTTTTTAGCTTCAGAGACCTCTTTGAGATCTCACTGTCTCTTTCTGCATATAATTTTAAGCATGTTATCTTAAAAAATATACATAAAAATAGAAAATTGGAAAGACTTGTAAAATAAGGTTTCAAGACCTGATTTTTATCCTAACAGGAAGAATTCTGGTGTTTAACTGCATCTGAACTGTTAAGACTATTTCACCCTTTATGTAAAGTATATACCAAAATAAAGTATGAAGGTTGTGGTGCAGAGAAGTTCCAGCAATTTAAAAGATAAATTTGGATGTTATATACACAAAAAGTCTTTACTGTTACTTTATGCAAAGAGCCTGTCAGCAGTTCAAGAGCTCAAATGCTCCCATAAACCCTGTAAAACTTCAATCTGTTGAGGAAATGGGGTCAGCAAAACTATTATAAAGAGAATTTTCTTAGAAAAACCTTCCTAACTGGAAGTCAACTACTCAAGCTTGTACATGTAGACTTTCAAAAAATAAAAAATCTTTTAGCTCATCTGATGTGCTTTAGACTAGCAACATAGGTTTAGAACATGCAGTATTTTGGATTAACATAAGTGGAATGTCCAGAGTACATTTTCCTGACTAAAGAGCATGAGAAAATCAACTGGTTGCATCCAACAGATTTTAAGAGTGTTTGTACCAAGTGTACATTCATAAATTGCCCTCAGAATTTGTTTTAGTTGTACATATTGGCAACTGAATGCTCGCAGGTAGATTCTCTTTCATCCTTGGCAACATACACACCTACATACCATACATATGAATGCAACAGAGGAGAAGTCTAGATTGGCATATACCAGGGTTTTGTTTCTTGTCGGTATAGAAAGCATTTTTAAATGGGATCATACAAATATAAGGTTGCAGCGGAGCTCTGAAGTCATCTAGCCCTAACTCCTGCTCAGAGGATGGCAAAATTTGAGTTAAATTGACCTGCTAAGTGTTTTTTCCAGCTGAATTGTGGCTGTCTCTAAGGTCAGGGATTGCACATATGTGCAACCTGCAACAATACTTAACCACTCTCATTGAGAAGCTTCGTTTTTTCTTCCTGCTTGAACCTGTGACTACAGCTTTTTGTCCTTCCTCTGAGCCTCTCTGAAAGGACACTGATTCTGTGTGCTACAGTGCTGCTTTAGGAAGTGTAAAACTGCAATTAAGGCTCACCTTTGCCTTCTCTTCTCCAGCCTAGACAACCCATTTAACTTAGCCTTTCTTCATGTTGCATACTCCATGACTCAATCTTCATGATTTGCCTCAGTATTTTGATGCATCATTCTTCTTTTTTTTTCTCTGTTCATGAAGTACCAGTTGGAAAGTTTGTGAATGCTTCCTTTTCATGCAATCAGAATCAAAACAGCAGTGAAAAAGGACTTTCAGGTTACAAATACAATCCAGAGGGAGTCATTCCCCCACCCACCCACATATTCCTCTCCCCACCACTGCATGCAAGCCCACAGACACACACAAACATGAACAAATCCATTGGCTTGGTTCCAGTTCTTTTCATGGAGTATCACACACAGGAACTTGACAATTTGTGATCCAGACTGTTTTGGGGTGGGGGGGGGGAGGGAATATTCATCTGTTTATGCATCCATTTTTCTCTGACAGAGAATGAAGACTAATTTATTCTCAAGTGAAACTCAGTATTTGGATCAATTTGCAGCAGAGCTACTCTCTTTTCTGTGCCAGATTTATTGAGATAATATATTTCAATATTTAAAGTAGGTAACACTTTGCATCATCTATTTAGTTTGACATATTTATTTGTTGATGTAACTTCTGTATAAAAATATGTAGTTACAAAAGGTTACATTACTGCTGTTGTAGATCTGTTGAAATTTTATGAAGCATATTTCACACTCAGCGCTCAATTAAAAAAAAAAAAGAAAAAAAAAAAGGTTTAAATAGTAACTACTTATTCCATAACTGGAGATGTAGCAATTTTTCTATCGAGGTATGTTGTCTTGAGACCAAAGAGTTAACTTCCAACCTTGTCTATCTAAAATGTAAAATAGGATTGTAAGGAGAAAACAAAAGTAAGATTGAAACATCTTTCTGCCTACACCATAGAAGCTTTTTTTGCAGTTTGAGTCCAAAAGCCAAAATTTTAGATTTAATTCATCCCTTCTGGGGCAGTGTAGAAGCCAGGCCTTCTTTCTGGGCTGCTATGCATGGTAGTACAGACAGCATTTGCCAGAGCCTAAAAAGGTCTTCTGTCATGAAAAGTTCTCATCAGAAAGCCTTGGAAACCTTACATCTGTGGGCACTTTTTTCATCACAGTTTCAAATTAATTAGAGAGAGGACTTCAAAAGCTTTAATCTAGGCTATGGTATTAAGAAACATGCGTTAGACATTTCCTGTTTGCATTGCTACGTTGCTTGTTTAAAGAGTTCTTTTACTTTCATCGTAGGCTGTTGAGGACCTTAATGTACAATATTGACAGAGTAATAAAAATAGCAAATTATGTTTCTGACTGTGTGCCAACTTCATTAAATTTTCAGCCATATCAAAAACAATATGGAGGACAAAGGATTCAAGTTTAAACAGGATTGCAACTGATACGTAATGAGAAATAACCAGCATATTCTTTCAGTTAAACAACTTCCCCCGCTCATTGCTTCCTGAGGCACATTAATATTCCACTTCCCTTTTCCTGCATGCATGTTAAAATCATGACTGGCAACTTCCTATGAGTTTTTTTTCCTAAATGCTTCCATTCCTGACATAAAGATTGCATTTTCTCTCCCAATTATGGTATTACAAGATCATATGCTTTGGGGTGTCAAACATTAATACCCTAGGATTTTTAATATTGAACTTATTGTACATGGCAAAAAGCATCTAAATATGACTTACTGCATCTAGAGAACATTTTTAAAATATGAGAGCAACTAAAAAAACCCAAAAAAACAAAACACAAAAAACTTTCAAATGACACAGTTAATGTAGAATCATATATCAGACCAGGACAACTTTTAGAGACAATGTTTAGATTTCATTAAAGATTTCAACAGAGAGATTCCTACACTGATGATGGTAAATATTAAATGAGAAAAACAAAAGCATGGTAAATTGTTATGAAATGCAGCAGAAATGCTAGTGTGGCATTAAAACTTCATCGATAACATTTAAAATACTGAGTGGACTAACTGCCTAAATTATCCAGGAGATAATGCAGAGGAAAACATGAACCCTTCAGGCTTGATGGCTTGAATCATATGAAGCTATTTTACTCTTTATGGGTTTGACAGCCTCATATTCCTTCTACTGCAGTTAATCTCTTTTCCAAAAATTTAGTAATTTAATTCTTTCAGAACAATGCTTCCTACTCTTGAAACTAATCACATGTAATTTTGGAGACCTTGTTGAAACTCTTTAAGGGGTTTAAAAATTTTTCATAAAAGCTTATGGAACTCAGCGATTCTTGACAAACAGATGAGAATACTCAGATCTTGGCTCTGGGATGTCCCAGTTTTCATTTGATTACATTCATTTGATAAAGAAATGAACCTGTGCAGTTACAGAGTATAAACATTCCACTAGAAGTTGCTTTCCAAACCCAGCTTTACCGCACACTTATAGTGTTAAAGGTGGGGGAGGGGATCATTAAGGGTTTCACTGGAATTTTTTAATTCTTTAGGGAATTTGAGATATACCTAATGTCTCAATTCTGGAAGAGATTAAGCATAAGGAAAGCATTCAACTGATTGAAGATTTCTAGAAAAATTTATGAGCATGTCTTTCTCACACCAGGGTTCGCTTTTCGAGTGTCACAGGTTCAAATTTTCAATCACACAGACTGGGAAAGTGTGCCACAGTCTTAAATTTTTTTTTTTTTTTTAATGTAAGAGATTGCATTTTCTTAAATCTTATCCTGACAGGGAATTGAAAAATACTTAATGATGGTACTCAGATTCAAGGGCTTGGATTAACTTCTGCATTCTAGAATTATATGCAATATATTTTCCTGCTATATTTTGTAAAAACCTTGGCTACTGAGAATTATGTGGCAGCTAGGGTTTTAAGTAGACTTCTGCATTTAAACCTTCCCATCAACTTTGTTCTTTATAGACAGTCCTTTCTTGTTTAGGTTATTATATTTTGTTTAATGCTAATTTCTGTAATTGCATTGCGGTAGTGAATTCAAAAATGCTTTTGTGGTTAAATTATATTAAATTATATTTTAAGGCATGAAAACTTTTTTTTTCTATCATAATGTTCTATCTTTTTTTCCCTAACTGGAAAGAAAAGTGAGTGAAAAGAACTAGTAAATTGGCTCATTAAGAGATAGTTTCTCTCCCACATCTAAGGGAGAAGACACAAAAGGCATGCAGACACTATGTGGAGAATCAACTAGAAAGATTTAAGAAAGCTGTCTGCATGGAAAAAAAAAAGATCCAAAGGTGAATGAGTGCAGAGGTGTGAGCAACATCAGGACTGTGCAGAGCTTCAAAGCTGAAGGAGAGATTAAATTTTGTGCACAAAGCGAGCAGATGCCAAGTTACTATAATGTTAGTCACAAGAATTAAAACTGTGGAGAACAAGACAAACTACTACATTTGAAATGAGAAAACTGAACAGCAGAGTTCCCTGTAATTGAGATAAGAATGATCCTATCTTTAGGGGTGGGAAAGAAAAGACTAAGACAAAAATTAAAGGCCAAAAGAAGCCTGTGTAAGCCAAAACATTACATAGTGAGATGAAATAGTAGGATTTGTGCATAACTGTTAAAAGAGAATGAGAGAATGTAGATCCAGAATTCCAAGGGGAAAAGAGAAAGAAAAAATTACTATGGTTTAAAAATTCAGGTAGTGACTTTAATTGTGTACAATATTCTCTAGCTGACTTTGGGCATTAAATTAAACTGTTCTGGAAAAAAAATGATTTTTGAAATACTCAAAAAATTCAGACTTTTGAAGAGGAACTTCACAATTTTCATACCAATCTCATCTGACTCTATAGTTTATATTTATTATAATTTCAAGTGCACTACTTCATCATCCTTTTTTTAGAGAAAAGAGAGGAAGTTTGTGGACTTGTGTACTACTTACATGCTGTCTTTCTCTTTAGAAAATACATTGCAGTAATGAAGTGTTTAGGCTTATTACCAAGTGGAGAAAAATTTTTGATAGATGAAGCCTAGTGGGAAGATGGAACTAACAGAAAGCAAAATGGGCGTGAGATGATATCACTTGAAATGAGTACTCTCATAAGAAAAGTCCTGAAGAACAGGAAGAACTGGAAGCTCTGGTGAAAGCTACAAGGCAGAAGAATACTTTTTTTCAGAAATAGTCACAGGTAACCAATAGGAAAAATAACTTCATTTCAGCAAGCAGCACAGAGCCAAATCAATTAAAATTAAATATACTAGGAATAGAATAAATAATTTGCTATGAACTATATATACTAGGAATAGAATAAATAATTTGCTATGAACTATATAAACAAAATGGTGCTACTAATAGTGAAATTTTGAGAGGAATTATAGACTATGAAGAGAAAATGAATACTATGGATGACAAAACAAAATTCTCCCCTGTAGTGTGTCTGGCTGAGGTAGAGTTAACTTTCTTATAGCAGTCTGTATGGTGCTGTGTTTTAATTTGTGACTGAAACTGTTGATAACACACTGATGTTTTAGCTACTGCTGAAAAGTGCTGGCACAGCATCAAGACCTACTTTGTTTCTTACTCTGTCCCCCCCAGTTAGTAGTCCAGGTAGGAGATGGTAGATCAGACAACTGGGACATATTTACCAAAGGGCTCTCCCATGCCATATAACATGATATTCAGCAACAAAACCTGGGGCATAGTTTTCCCAAAGTAGTCACTGCTGAGGACTATTTGGGCACTGTTTTGCTGGTAGTGGGTAGCAAGCATTGCCTTTGTATTGTTTGTTTGCTGTACTTCATTTCCCCTTTCCCTCATGTATTAAATTACCTTTATCATGGCCAATGAGTTTTTCTGTCTTTTGTTCTACTTATTTTCTCCCCCATCCTGTGACAGGGCAGGGAGAAAGCGAATGGCTGGTGGGTGCTTAGTTGCCTGCCAGGGTCAACCCACCCTATTCCAATGGAGGTTGGATAAATCTTACATGGAGGGATGCAATACAGAGAAAAAATAGATAAACAAAAGCTTTGTTCTACAGGAGAATAAACAAATCTTATTTATTACTGATCAGTACACAAGACAGTGGCAAAATGCAAACATAATACATACATTCGGTGTCCTTCATTCTACATAAAAATCTGATGAGATAATTATAGAATCACAGAATAAATAAGGTTGGATGTCATGTCATCCAACATCCCTGCTCAAGCAGGGGCTCCTAAAGCATGTTACTCAGGATAGTCTGTAAGCAGTTTTTGAATAACTAGAGCAGGAGATTCCACAACCTCTTTGGGCAACATGTTCTGTAATGTTTAACTTAAAAAAAAAAAAAAAAAAAATTGTGGTCCTACATAGATAATAACACATATCTGGACCATTTATTACTTAGTTTACTTTTTGATTCTTTTAGTATTCTTCAGCCCAGGAGTAGTTCTGGGAGGAATTTACACCCTTCTTGACATCTGTGGGCACTATTACAAGACTTTCTGGTGAAAATTTCATCTTTCGCAGCCAGATAATTGAATTGACTACAAAATAAATGGGCCTCATTTTTTCAGTCAAAGGGTATATGGGAATTGTGTGAGGCATTATTGTTATTGATCAAGACATTGGTGAAAATCCCTCTGGAGAACTCCACAGAGTTTCCATGCTAGGGAAAAAGGAAGCCAAACTGGAGTGGCTTCAGAGAGGGAGGACCAGCAGTGTGGAGAGTGGTTTATCAGAAACTCCAGTCCCCCTGTAGGAGACAATACACCAGGTTAGATGAAAAGACCCTTGGTTTTACAGCCGTTCTTACAGGATACAAAAGACATGTTCATATGGTGGGCATATTTCAGCTAGGTTTAGATTGGGAAGGAATGCAGACATTGCAGCAGAGAGCTTAATGCAAGATGCACTCTTCAGGGAGCTGGAAGAATATATGAACAACCACCTCCCTTTGATTGTAAGTTCTGTAGTGTCTGTGATGTAAGCATGGAGTACAGCTTAGCCTAAAATCCACTCTGAACAGTAGATGACAAGTTTCTCTGAAAAATAATAGACAATGAAAATTTTGTTGCAAAAAATTAATTTGAATGCATTAAGAATCGAGTCAAGGAAAAAAAAAGGCTTTATTCTTCAGTAAAAGAGGATTTTGGAACTGCTTAATAATGAAAAACTCTGAGGATAAAAGAAGCTAGTCAGTTTTAAGAATTTGACATGTTTAGGAGAAGTATCTTTTAAGAGACAAGGATGGATTGCCATGCAATAATAAACTGCATTACCCAGGAGGTCCTTTGCAATCCTAGGTATTTCAGACACAATTAATTTCCAAGTAACTGTTACTAGACATTATTAAAATGCATTGCTATGACAGTTCACCTACATATACAGTTTAAGACTTGACCTAGCTTGTTTACCATGTAAATTTTAAAAGCATTTTGTTTGCTTAGGTAATATTGAGATTTTTCAGAAGTTCTCAAATTAATTTTATCCCAGAGTAGGCTGTGAAGCGATGTAAGTAACTGCTACCTAAATATTGGTCATAATATTGTACAAGAAGCTACATCATCTATTTCGTGATGGCCTCTCTTTACATTGTTAAGCTGCTCTCTGGATTTTCAATCAGGTCATAATTTTTTGCCAGAGATTAATGACTCAGGCTAAGTTTTTATTTTTGTATTCTCAAACTATTAAGAGACATCACTCATTAACTCCTAGAAATTATAGGCATAAAATAATGAGTATGTACCTAATCACTTGGCTGCAGAGGTTTGGGATGAAAACATTGCTGAAGTGATTGGTGAATTGATTTGCCATTTACTATGGGTTTTCAGCAAACATTTCATCGATTTGATATATACCACTGACCCATGAAAGGCTATAAGCTTTTGTCCTGAATTTTTATCTCTGATTTTTTTTCTCGTCATTTTAGAATTCCAAAACAGAAGCATGCCTCATCAAATATAAAGACCAGTGGTGTCAAAGTCGTCTCAATAAAGGCAGATAAGCAGTGTTGTAGACAGGTTTTGAGTATGTAGCTCTGGTAAATTTGCATTCAAATGACCAGCTGTACCACTAATTTGAGGCTCTTGTTCCTACAATTCTGAAAAGCCAGAGCATGAACATCACAGTGCTTTTGTGAGGTCAGGAAGTTTCGTCTTATAAAGGGTAAACCGAGACACATCATTTTAATGTATTTCTCTCTGTTCTTTGGATATGTGACAGAAAGCAGTAAAGTGTGATGATTAATTCTTGAAACACCTATTCCACAGTGGTTAATGCCAAAAAGGGATTATTGAGTCTACACTGATGTCTTATCTATCAGAAAACACTACATTTTACTCAGCTATGTTCATATTAGACTTTGTGATTTGTTTTAGGGTAACATATTTCCTTGTTCAAAAAACAAAGTATTATCTACCACAGGAAGAAGCAGGAGACAGTGAAACTGCACCCATGCTAACAAATTAAACTGTTACTGAGCACCAGCATAAATGTGTTGTTGCCTATCCCTGTCAAACTTTTAGAGTGGCTTGAAACTCAGGATTTGCTCAAGGATATTTAACAATCTCTTACACAATTCCAGATATTACCTGGGAGTTTGCATGGCCAGGGATGCCATGCCTTTGGCCACTCTCTGCTGGTGGAGAAGAGAGTTCAACAGTGTGGATCTGGACCAGTCTGTGTATTGGAGGCTGGTCAGCAACACATTTTTTTTCCTAATGTATGCATAACCTCTTCGATGCTGCCTGACTGCAAGGAAGTTGGTCAAGTAACCTAAATGATCCTCCTAAGAACAAATTGTCCACGTCGTAACAGGAAGAACAAAGCTCTCTGCCAATGTCAAATGTGATTTTCACATCTGCATACAAGTCACATAAAAAAAAAAAAAAAAAATTGTAATTCACATAATTCATTCAGCTCTTGTCTTGCTGTGGTACAAATCTGGTTGTACAGAGACAGACAGCATAATCCCTAAATCTGAGAATATATCAATAAAACAGTGAGTGGGGAAAAGTATATATAGAAAAATCCCTGATGGATGAGGTGTGGTTATAATAGCTATCATTATATAAGGCTTTGAGATTAAAGCAGTTTAAAGATATTTGTATTTCACAGATCTGTGGAAGGGAGCACACATGACTAGAACACTTTTTAATGATGGTCTAGTATGGCAAACATTACAGAAAATGTAAAACTGTCTGGAGTCTGGCTTTTTAAAGAATTTTTTTAAGATGTTAATCTATGTCAGAGTCCATAAGCAGCTCTTATGTGTCACCTGGTAAACTGTTACAGTATTTAATTAGGTTTACTATGAAGAGTTTTCAGTATATTACAAGGCTGAATATGTCCAGCTGTACCTTCCATGAATTAAATAGGTGGTCCTTACCAAAAAACCTGTTCCCAGCCACATTCTGTGCAGGAGACAATATGTAAATCTTCTCTTCTAGATCTAGACAAAGCTATCATTTATTTATAAGAACCTGATTCATGTTTGAAACACCAGTTGAAATACAGGTCTGTGTGGTATAGGTATGTTTTGGCTCAGGAAAGAGAAGCCATTTACCATTTGGACAAATATATTTTAGAGCTTTGACCCTATGCAACAGTGATTTCTGCACTTTTGCAAAAAACCTGTTATGCTTCCCTGTAAGTCACTCAGATTTTCTCTTTTTGAACTTCATATAAAAGTATTTTTTTAGTCTATATTTCTTTAACTTTTCAAATAAAGTGTTTTTACACAACATTGTTTCTTTAAACAATGGTATTTAGACTGAAGATATTTGTCCAAGCAAGAATAATAGTCCTATAACTACAAGGAGAACCATTTAAAGTCTGAGATATATCAAATAATTAAGAAAATTATCACAGTTCTAAAATATGCAAGGTAAATGATGTGATACAAAGTAGTCTGTTTTGGGGGATTAAGAACTCAAGATTTTCCTAAAGTATATATCTCATTGTGAGAGACTGAAATGTTAATGGTTAATGACTCAAAACAATTGCCCATTTGTGGCTGCTGCTTTCTGGCTCCAAATGTCCCACCTGAGTCTTCAGTGCACTAACAAGACACACAGCAACAAAAACTGACATCTATTAAAATTAAAATTTTCTCCAAAACTTTCCCTTTTTTTTTTCCTTTTCTCTCCTCATTCAAATCAGGCTTTCAAGTGAGTATGTTTGTTTATGATAAACCTAAAGGAACCAATACTGGGAAAAGTAATACCTAATCCAAAATTTTTATCTATAAGGTTTCAGTACTTGGTGGAATTCATGCACATTTTATGTACAGCAAGGTTTGCCTTTCATGCCAAGGCACATAATAAAATACAATAAGACATCTTAGATCTCACCAAGCCCAGGTTGTCAGCATTTTTTTTTCATTTGATATATTTTTTAATAATCATCCTTTGTGCTTTGGCAAAGTTTTAGCTAGATTAGAATGTTTTTTGGTTTTGATCATTATTGCTTCATATTTCTGAACCACAAGTCTGCAGATATCTTGAATGACATTTATCTAAACAACTTATAGATACCTCTTCGTAGACATTCAAGCAATACATAGTGGAATCACATGTTAAAAGCTCTTATTTCTCTCTGTTCACTATAAAGAAAAATTGAATTATTATCTTAGGCACAGACATCTAGGTAGGAGATAAACAAAGCGAGAGAAGTCATACCTTTTATCTTTTTCTCTCTTCTGTTTGTTTGGGGCTTTTTCACATCAACAACCTTTTCTTTTGTTCGGGCACAATAATTTGTGAAATGCTATATGTACCTTTGAAAGCAGGGGCTCTGTACTGTGTCTTTTCTGCTCTCCTTTGTTTGCTTGGGTTGCAAAAAAGTGGGAACTAAGGGCACTAATCATGGGATTCCTATTAATAAAAAACAAATAAATTTGTTGAGATTGGCTGCCAGGACCTTTCTGTTAAGATCTGATTTAGTAGCAAAGACTTTGAAGGAAGATGTATGCTTTGAGTAGATATTATATTTTTATATTTGTTTGTCTAAACCAGGACATGGCTGGAGAAATCAATATAAATTTTCTGCTAAATTTTTGGAAGTATCATCAATATTAAATATCAGCAAAGAGTTCTGAAGGTGTTCTTTTAAATAATGTGATTCATATTTATTATTAGTTGGTTGGGGTTTTTTACATGAAAAGTTTCACATAGAATCACATAATTTCAGACAATATACGTATACAGTCTGGAACATAAACTAAAAAGACTTTACTACCTCTTGAGTAAGTAAGCAAAAACTTTTGGAGAAAGTAGGCTACCATTTGGCACATATAGCCCAGGAGCTTGCTATTACCTTTGCACTGGTCCTTGTCTTCCACAACAGGAAATATCAGCATAAGATTTTAGGAATGCCTGAAATGAACTGTACTCAGGCTATACTGCATTATGATGCAGTATATTATGATTTATGATTAATTTATCATAAATTATGATTTATGATTAATTTATCTCATATCCTTATGTTATTCCTTCTATTCCACTAAAGGTCTCTTTCCAAGTATTGTTCTAAAAATAAAGATTTTCTTTTATTGTTTTGTCTGCCGGTTTTTGATTTGGATTGGTCTTTTTTTATAATTTTTTACAAAGTTTTATGAGAAAAATTTAAGCAGAATTACCAGGTTTTTGTATCTGCTAATGAGCTAAATTCTACATAAGTCCAAAGAATTAACATCAAATTAGGAACAGAGTCATGGCAGTGGCTCCTCTGTAATGGGTCAAGAAAATGGTCCTTTTAAGGATGTCTTATCTTACCTAAACATTTTGGCATCTTAATGTTAACTTCCTTCCACTGGCTAGAGAGAGAAGTATATGATGGCTATGTTCATACTAACATTGGTAACACGAATCCACCTTTATTTCTTTGGAAAAATAAAATCTTTATATCAGAGATTTTTGTTTTACATTATTTTATTGCTTCTAGTCTAGTCCATAATTTCAATCAACCCCTAAATCCAGTCACAACAGACATAGTTCTAGTATTGCCCACCTCCAATGAGTATATATTCTGGACTGAAGAGACTCTCTGTAAATATCTTTAATCTTTGTTTCATCACAGTTTCCAGAGAAAGCTAAAAACCCCCTAACTTGCTTTAAATCTTTATATGTGATTCATTTTCTTTTACATTCACATCCCTTTGAACAACCTTAAAGCAGTTAAGTCAGATATTAAACACATGTTATTTTGCTAACTGTAACGTTAACAGTACTTCTAAATTAATCAGGAGTTTAGGTACTCTGGGGAAGAATAAATACCTAAGTGAGCCTGATAATATATTGCAATGTTATACAACCCAGAGAGGATTGAAGACTCCTGCATTGATTATCTGTTGTTTCAAAACATCTTATCTTTTTTTTCCCCCCTCTAATTCAAATTAGGTATTTGCTTATGCATAGCATGGCTGGTGTTATGGGAAGGTGTTGCTTACTTCAGAGCTTAATTTCTCAGCAAGAAGAGCATGAGAGGAAGACTCAAGTTTACAACTGCTTGAAAGCGGTGTAAACTTATTCACCACTAAGCAATGTAACTGGTAGCAAGGCCATGATTGGTTGCAGGCATGTTGCATTGTACTCTGTGAAAATAGTGAATTAAAAAAAAATTAACCCCCTCACTCCGAATAAAATACTTGTACGACAAATAGAACAAGCTAAGACATCATGTTCAGTATGTCAGGGTAAATGGATTATTTTTGAATGAATAATTTAAAAAGTTAATTCTTTTAGTTGTCCTGATTAATCTGCACTTATTAAGAGATATGAGGTGAATAATGATGACATTCCTTATCGATAGGAATACCCTCATGATACTGGTATGGTTAGGACAGCTTGCTCTATAATATTTATTTACATAAAATCACAACTAGTCCAGACTGAGAGGAGTTAATTTTTTAGGTGTTTGAATTCTTTTTACACATATTTAACTGTATGGAGGGTGGGGGAAAAAAAACATCATGACCTTAGTTTCTTGTAGATTTTTGTTTCTCTAACAATGTTCTGATGACATGTAATGGATTTTCCTTTATTTGAAAACATACAGCAGTGCAAGAAAACTGTTACTTGTCTTTACAGTCAAGCTACTTTAACAACTATAAATCACCAACAGAGAAGTTAGAACTAGTTAAGAAATTTTATTACTCTGAAAATTCCCATAAGTGAAAATATGAAGATAGAAGGGATCTGTCATTCCAATAGGTTACTTCATATCAGTGCGTGAAAAAGCACATGGATTCTAAACTCAATTTTTCAAACTGAAGTGGACATCAGACCAAATAACTTTTCTCACTCTCTGTAAAAGAGGCACATGATACAGAAGAGATTATAGTAAATTCTTTTTTTCCTCAATTTTTCTTTTCTCCCCAATAAAATAAATGCAGTTACTGCAAGATATAGATAACTAACCTGAGGTGAACAATTAATTTCTTCTTCTAAGTAGATAGATTTCTGGAATAATTGTCCTTGAAAATGTATTTTTCAAGCTATTTAACGTCTGTGACACTGCCAAATAATCTTTTGCTCATGTAAATGCTTGTAGTTTTTGGCTTCATTTCTCACAATCCAAATAAATTTTAATTGGCAATAATTTTCCCTCTTATCACACTTTTTTTCTTTCCTCACTCTTCTCTCTTCTGTGTGGTCTTTTGCCTTTTCTTAAGCCTGTTTACCCTAAGGGATTTCCCCTTGGTTTTGGGGCCCAGCCATTTCCTTCAGTGGGTCCTACAGAGGGCAGCCCCAGCACTTTGCACAGAGGCCCCAGGCAGCTGATACAAGTGTATGTATGTAAAGTGTACAATATATATAAAAGATATTGTTCTGTGCATGCAGTGAAGCATAAAAAATATGTACTTTACTTGTGTGTGACCGTGTGTGCACAGGAGAAAGGCTGGAAAGATGGATGGATGGATGGATGGATGTTGCTACTATCAAACTCTATATTTAAAAGTATAATTAATGTTAATTGGAGAAAAAACCCCAATAAAAACAAGAACAAACAACGACACTCCAAGTAAAAGTGCTGATATTGTAAAATAAAATATAGATATTGCATTTGCCTCAATTTCACTATCTAAATTTCACTACTTGAAGAGTCAGGGAAATTATGTAGAGAAGTAGGACAAAGTAAGTGGCTTGATATAAACACAAAAGGAATTAAACACAAATAGAAAAAGTTGTCCTTTATAAAATTTACAGAAAAAGTATATTCAGAGTGTCATCTAAATCCAAATCCATCAACGGGAAGATGACATAGTCCTGTAATTAAGTGGGATTGTGTTAATGCTTAATGCTTTGTCTGAGAGTATTATAAACAGTTCATCTCCATGAAAATTTGACTCCTTGATGCCATCAGTATCAAGAAGAGAGTATTGTTTTGGCTTGAGTGCATTTCAGGTAAGTTAAGTAATTTTTGTCATTTATAAATTTTTGAGTGACCTAATTGTACAGGAATTTTTGGTTTTACCTGTTTGTTGTGAGTGATTTGGTTTTTTGCCAAGCTTTTTCCTCAAGTAACAAGTATCTAAAACTACATACTGTATGTATAGGCTGCCTGTACATAAAATATTGACAAAGCATAAATAAATGAAATTTGGGTATTATTGTATTATTTTATCTGTATAGTCTTGATTCAAAGCCGGTCAAAATCAAAGGAAAGAATCTAATTATCTTCAAGTAAATTTGGGATGATGCTTATATGTGATTGCATGAGGTTGCCTTTTGTCAGCAACCATTGACTATGAATTGTTTCTGCCACTAACAGCAGACATCTGAGACATATTTTATTATAACCCAGTCAGAAAAAATTAATCTAAGCTTCTTCAAAGTGTAGAGCTTCCTTGTCCTGATTATTCTCTCACAGAAAATTTACTTAAATTTTTGCAGCCTTACCTGAAGAAATAGATAGCTCCATCTTTGAACACATCATTTTCAGAAATGCCAAGAAATATTATAATATAATAACTCTCTTAAAAGGAATTCCTTCATTCATGTTTAACCTTGGTACTGAAGTATCTGTGGAAGAATACTTTACTACATGCCCAAAAAGAAAATTTCCCTTAGCTCTCAATCATTAAACCAAAATTGACTGGTCATTAGCAGATAGTGTATTAGTTAATCTATATATGCCTTTGACAATTTTGAGTGACTGGATCAATTTGTCTAAACCAAAATGCCTAAGAAAAGCTGAATTTTCACGTGGACATTCAAAATTTCCTTCAAAGCTTATTTTCAATACCGTCTGAAGCTAACACCCCCCTGTAGAGAGGTCATCTTAACTAAATATTAAAAATAACTACCTAAACCAGCTGTGTAATGTCCCAAAAATATTTTAATATATGGTTTTATTCTACTCTAAATGTTTTTCAAGTACATTATACTTACAAATATTTTCACCTATACCTCCAGCGCAACCACTTTTTTCATTGTCCAAAAAGCTTCTCCCTTTCTGCTTTTCCAGATAATAGTTAGCAAAACATTATGCAAGGCTTATTACACTCCTTATCCTGGAAAAGGAGAAGAAGATACATGGAAAGGTACTAAATGGCTCAAAGTTGTTTATAAGGAAAATCTTTTAATTGTTCTAATACAAGCAATAAGTGATTAAGATTTTGATTAAGAAAGAATATTTCAATTAATCTGATCTTATACATGCTATGCAGTATCTGATCACTGGGGAATAAAGTTCTTTTGATATTAGTTAGAGGTAAAATTTCAAAGCAATGCTAAGATGCTTTACTCCCATTGATGTTGACAAGAGTTGCCTGACCAAAGTCACATACACTATGTTCAAAATTCACCCTATTAATTAAGAAACAAGACTTCATAAATGTTGTCTACATCTTAAGATGTCCTGGAGTAAGAATGTTGGTTTCTATAGAGTCAATATGTTCTTTGCAGTGTACTGGGGGTCCTACAAGTTTTGCCCTTGACAATTCTTGCAATTTCAGAGAAAGTGAGTGTCCTTAAAAGTGCAATTGGGTCAATACAGTAATTCTGTCTGAAGAAAACACAGTCTTTTAAACAAATACCTTTGAACAGAGAAAAAAAAAAATATTTTGAATGCATATTTTGGATGTGTACACTCTCAACACAATAAATTATGCATGTATTTTATCCTTTGGGTGCCTATTTTAAACTAAAATTACTAGCAAAACATCACTTTGGAAGACAGTTCTGTGTGGGGAGCTGTTAATGTGTATGGTGCATATAAAAACAATATTGTTTCATACACAGAAGGGTCTTTTTTTCAACTCTACAGGTAATGTGGGGTAACTTTGCTAAATGTTGGAACACTGGTGTATATACAGTGATCTAAACATGTTACTATCACTTTTCTCCTATCTAAGCATATTATATGACAAAAACCTTCTCCCAACAACAACATTGCAGTGTCCTGCCCTGCCTGCCTTCCCCTTCCCCCCCCTTCACCCCAAAAAAGAAAAATAATAAAGGCAAGCAAACAAGTAAACAAACCAAGTTAAGAGATTAATTCACACTGACCTGCTGGATGCATTCTTTAGGGCAATGTCATTGGCTTACAGTTGCAAAAAAAAAAAAAAAGTCGTATTTTTCTGTAAATAGAAATCATGAGATTTTTTTCTACTTTAATAAAGAGACATGCAAAATAAGTTTTAACATATGAATTCTTCATCTCCTTACTCAGTTAGGAACACATTGGCTCTAACTTGGACTGTTGCTGTTTTTCTGCTACACAG
Source organism: Corvus cornix cornix (assembly GCF_000738735.6). Classification (NCBI taxonomy): domain Eukaryota; kingdom Metazoa; phylum Chordata; class Aves; order Passeriformes; family Corvidae; genus Corvus; species Corvus cornix. The sequence goes on along the minus strand of NC_046332.1, from coordinate 65,618,818 downwards.
GGCCAGGCCATTAGCAGTGCACAGGTGAGTCAGTGAGTCAGAGTGAATCCTCATTTGTCTATCAGATGTGTCAGCTGCAATGTCCATATAGATTATATCAGTACAATTCCAGTCTTTTAATTAGACCTACATATCTTAAATTTTAGCTGAACTTTGTGTGTGATGTGCCCTTTGATAATGCTACATCTATACATTTCATCAGTTGTTTTGAGCTGTGAAAGTGAGCAGGAACTACCTTCAGCCAGACTTACAAACTCCTTTCATTATTACACTGATAAATTTGTCTCTGTCAGTCTTTCCACTGGAATTCCAATTACAGAGTCACAGGACATTGTAGGTATGGTGAAACGGCAAAATGATTTTCAGAACTCCCCTAAATTCTAGTTTTGTTAAGACTTTTCTAGATCACCATTAAAGGACCAAAGGATGTTTCCTTTAATGGAATTGCTGTTCACCACCAAAAGTTCTGTAAAACAGTAAGAACATTGTAATGAAATATTACTTCCATGAGTTTATTCCCAAGTCACACCTTCTCTGGTGACAACAGGCATAGCTCTTTGTCTCAAAAACCATACTCACTTAATTTTCCCAGGAAACCAGTCTGATTTTTATTCTTCTCCTTTCTATAGCCATGTGAAAAAAGAATGATAAATATTTATGTCTTCCAGTGACCAAGCAGTGAATGCTGAAGTTCCTTTCTTAAGGTTTAGGATCTTTTTATATGTAGTTTGGCTTCATCAGATCTTTCAAAGCAATTTAAATGTCAAGCGTGCTTTTCTTCTGCTACTCTTATTAGGATGTCAGAGTTTACTTTGGTGTGCCCTGGGCATGTCTATTTATTTATGGATGCAATAAGTGAAAGATCCTGTGTGCAATAATACAATCTATCTGAACAGTAAGTAGTGTTGAGATATGTGGTGGAGTAAGTAACTGTAAGTAACTCACCCACCGTGTAACTATTAATACAGCATTAGAGACTTCTAGCATTGCACTCCTCATTTGCTCCTATTTCTTCTGAAACTGGGCCTGGATTTGACTTCCACAGGATTTTGGCCACCACCAGGTCAGTTCCTGTTAGAGCATAAAGGAAAGAAAACAATATAAATGTTTTTTTTTTTTCTCCTTTTTAAACTCATTTTTCTAGGAATATAAAGCCATTTGTAATAAAAGTTCAAAAATTCCTGTTGCAGCTTCTTTGATAAGCAGCCAAGACTTTCTATGAGTCTTAAAGCTCACGTTTTTCCATCATCCAGTTTTTAATGTAAATGTTTAGAGATTCTAATTGTAAAATAATTCATTAAGGAAGGTAGGATTTAGAGAACAACTACCACAGTCATTTGAGGCAAATTAAGAAATGAGACATCTGGAGGGAAAACCACATAATGTTATTATGATTATTATTTTAAAGATTTTTATAATAATGCCTTTATTTCCTTGTAGTTCTAACTTAATAATGTCAAGCACTTAAGATGTAAAATTATATGAAAGGCTAAATTATATTGCATGTCACATGAGGAAATTTAGAGAGTAGAAAATGAGAGAAATATAGAGAAATAATGAAGGGGAAAGGACAGCAGATGCAAAAAATAAATGTAAGAATTAATATAGATAGAAAAGGGTGGAAGTCTTCTATGGAAGCTTAAGGAAAATAAAAAGACAAAACATATGACAAAGATGAGGCAACAGAAAGGAATGAGGAGCAGGGGTCTATTTAAACAGCCTTTTTTCTCTCTATTTCATGACAAAATATCATTCTTAGTACTTATTTTATTAATTGACATGGTCTTCAATGCTTTTTCTAGTCCTTTTTAGCTTTCCACTTTTTTGGGGGTCTCACTCACTAGCTTTCTTTTTGCCTTAATTGTTAATTTCTACTCTGCACTTTTTATTTCATGGTTTATTGGCCACATATTTCAGTCCCATATTCATCCTCTTGCTACCAACTCAGGGATCATTCTAAAAGTGTCTTTAGTAGAACTTTTCTATTATTTATGTTCAAAAACAGACTGCAAAGGTAAACAGATAAAGTATTTAAATTATGTGAAGAAAGCAATGTTTAACATTACAATAAAAACGGCAGACTGAGATTTAGCCAAGATCATGCTTTTTGCAATATCTGTAAGGACAGCTTCAAATACAGTTGCATTTGTCATACATTGAATGATTTTAATGAGCGTATGTGCAATGAGACAATTTTTAAACAAAATCTCCCCTTCCCTGTTAGTTTAATTTCTTCAGCAATTTTGTGTTTTGAAATAAAGATTCTATGGACAATGTAAGATATGTTTTATGTCATACAGAGACATAAGAAAAGAATTACTCAGTCTTTTCAAACTTAAAACTGCTTTATGTTTGCATAACAATTGCCAATCTTGAACTAAATTTGGTTTAATACAGCAGTCATAGACAAAATTCAGAGTTTTAGAGTTCCTAGAAATTGCTTTCATATTTTAGAATCCAGTGAGTTTTCTCCCTGAATGACATTAAACCAATGACACGCTGTCTGCAAGTGAGTGCACATGACGACCTTGTCCTCCACATTTTTGTTTTTGCTACCTGTTTAGGTAATCAGTACAGTCTGAATGATATTGCTAATATCAATTAATTCAGGTCAAAAGCATAACAGCAGGAAAAAGAGATCAGTCAGTTACCATATGAAAACCCAAGACGCTGGGGCACCTTATGGTATGTGCAAACAATTCACTATACAATTTCTGGAGAGAGGAAACTGGCATACTCTTGAATACTGTTTTCCTTTGGGTAAAATTTTAATTAAAAAAGCAGCATGGATACAGGTTTTAGATCTTCACTATTCAAATAGCTGAGATAGCTGTTTGAATTTTAAAATCTTACAAAGTATTTCATTAAAAAAAGACTTCTGTTATCTTAGCCTTAAAACAGTTTATAATATGATGGACCTGAATTTATGAGTCGAGTTTAACATGAAGCACTCCTAAAAAACTTAAGAAGGGGTACTGAAAATTTACAATTAGTCTTCCTAGGTCAAACTTGAAAAACCCCTACAGAATAAGCTGAGTTGGGAGGGACCCACAAAGATCATCAAGTCCAACTCTTGTCCCTGCAGAGGACCATCCCTATGAGTCACACTATGTGCCTGAGAGGGTTGTCCAAATGCTTCTTCAACTCTGTCAGGCTTGGTGCTGTGACCACTTCCCTGGGGAGCCTGTTCCAGTGCCCAGCCACCTTTTTCTAATATTCAACCTAAATGTCCCCTGACAGAGCTTCAGGACATTTGCTCGGGTCCTGTCACTGTCACCACAGAGCAGAGATCAGTGTCTTGCCCTCCTCTTCCTCTCACAAGGAAGCTGCCGACTGCAATGAGGTCTCCCCTCAGTCTCCTCTTCTCCAGGCTGAACAGACCAAGTGACCACAGCTGCTCCTCATACGGCTTCCCCTCAAAGCCCTTCCCCATCCTCATGGTCCTCCTTTGGACTTTCTAATAACATAATATCTTTTTTATATCGAGCTGACCAAAACTGCACATAATATTCAAAGTGAATACTTTTCTCATATCTGAGGGATGAGGAAAGGTATCTCCTGTCATACACACCTTCTATAATTCACAATGGCCGAGGATGTCCAGAGTCCTGCAGTGTTCTGATACTCACCTGAGCCTTGAGAGACAATCTTCTACCTTACCAAGGAGGCGTGCAGCTGGATACTCCTATATCCATACAGCTGGATCATGAAATGGGAACGGGGAGGAAAGGTCATGGAGAAGCCCTGTGTCCAACTCTTAAGCTGTATTCCATATAAGCAATTCTGCACTACCTTTTACCACACTTCTGCTCTGCATTACAGGGCGACCAAATTTGTATTCATATAATACATTTGTGTAAATAGAGTTCCATCAAGATATGCTGTAGCCGAGGGTGAAAGTTAAAAAAAAAAAGTATACATTTTCTGTAAAGATTATTTTTCCTTTCTCAGTTTAATATGGTTACTAGAGGCATATGAGCACTTTATTGACATCCTTTCAGTTTGTGAGGCACTAGGAATTTCTGGAATGCGTAAAAGCTTTGTTAATTCTGATTTCTAAAGCCTGGGGGTAGAGAAGCTAAAAGGATTTCCTTTTTTTTTTTTTTTTTCTTTCTTTTAAACCAAACATTAGTTTCTGCTTACCTTTGGATATATGAAGATGTGATGTCTGCTTAAAACCCACAGAAATGTAAATACAAAACTGGAATATTTGCAGTAGTAAAGGGCAAGCATTTTAAAAAGTCAATATAATAAGAGCCAATACAAGGAAAAAGGAACACCTTGCCTTCCTACTTCTAAGAGATGATAAACGCAAAACCAGAAATATCCATGAGGTATGTATAAAGAAAAGTTTAACTTGACAAAATTTGCAACTCACAACTTCCAAAGTATTTTTTTACATGAATTACACTTAAGATGGATTCATTATCCCTATTTTCGACATTTAAACTTAGACTTTTATTTCTGAATCAGTCATGTATGAAACAATTATAGTAGTCAGAAGCATGTGAGTAGGAAAGTTACTTCAGTGCCTAAACCTATAGTTAAATTTCAGCTATGGAGGGAACATCTCTGAAATCCTGTGCATGTCTGAGTTTGTATCCCAGATGTGTCTTGACTCCATGTTAGAATTAAATCTGATCATTCACTATTCCTCTTTCAGTTCTTATATTTTTATAGAAACAAGTTTCAAATGCATGAATTGGAAGGTAGCTATTGGAGGGACCAGGGCTCTCACCTGCACACTTAGTGGATCAGGGTATCAAGTCACATCCTCACATTATTGACATCGGCTGCACATCATGAACATCATTTTGACATACCTCATAATGAACTTCTGGAGGTACCTACCTCTCTCCACTGAAAGTAAATTCATAGAATTTTTATTCATAGAACCATTTATTTTGGAAAAGACCCTTAGATCATCAGGTTGAACCATTAACCCTTCACTGACTTGTCCACTATTAAAACATGTCCCTAAGTGCCACTGCTACTTGTCTTTTAAATACCTTCAGGAAGGGGGATGCAACTACTTCCCTGGGCAGCCCATATCAATGATTGACAACTGTATCAGAGAAGGAATTTTTCCTAATATCCAGTCTAAACTTCCCCCGGCACAACAACTGATCTTGTTGATCACTTCTTACTTGGGAGAAGAGACCGACCCCCACCTCACTGCAACCTCCTTTCAGGTAGTTGTGAAAAGCAGTAAGGTCTCTCAGCCTCCTTTTTTCCAGGATAAACAACCTCAGGTCCCTCTGCTGCTCCTCATATGACTTTTCGCTAGAGCCTTCATCAGCTGTGAATCCAGTCTGACTAACTCAGACTCAGAGGTCTAGAAAAGGTAATCAAATACCCCTTGAAATTCCCTAGATATCTTTCCTGACTGCCACGTGTCTTTTATCACATCTGAAAGTCTCATACAGCTGTTGGAACTCATCTGGAAATGTAAAAACAGATATGTAAGGTCACATGGCCATAAAAAGATTAGAAATCTAGTTGCTCCATATAGATAACTAGCCTGGCTTGAGGTACTTGGCCCCTATTTCATACTTATACCTCCTGCTGAATAAGAGTGTGGTACAGACATACGTTATGGCAGATTATATATCACACAGCTAATACATTTAAGTGTATACATAGATATACACTAATATTTATATAGGTGTACATATAGCCAAAGATTTTAGCTACTATATGTTTTTCAAACACTTATCTGTGAAGCAATTGCAATTACAGAATTATAGTAATAATATCTATTTCATGCTCATGATGAAACTATGTTATATATTTGATACTGGTGTTTTTTTCCCAATCCTAGAATTACAAGCCAGACATAGTTAAGGGACAAAAAGATTTTTACCTCAGTATTTAATAAGGATCTTTATGGTGCAACAATTAGTCTAGGTGGAATAAACCAAAATGCCCACGGTATATCGCACATACAATTTTACAGATTTTGTAAATTAGCATATCTGACAAAGATTCATCAATGAGGACCTTAAATGAATGGCATGACATTTCTCTATTCCAAAGTATTTTCCCCCAGATGGGGCTAAGCCTAGTTTATAAAATATGTTCTGGAGGGGGCTTTGGTTTCTCAAGATAGTGTAAGGCTCTCCAGCTCCCAACTGTGAGGTCTTTAGGAGGTTTGGTTCTCTGGCCTAGCAGAATATCATGACATAAGTTAAGATATCAGGTGAAAGAATTTCAGCTCTTTATGCTAAGAATGCTGAGAATACATAAAAGGTATATAAAAAGAAAAGGCAAAAAATCATCATGGCATCAATACCAGTAAGAGGTGTTTTGGTTACCTTGGTAACATGGGCTTCAAGACTTTCTTATGAGGTACAGAAAAGAAAGCTCCACCAGTATCTGTGGCAGATCAGGTCATAAATACAGTTCTTCTGAAACCTGTAGTATTTCCTTGTGCTTATAATTTATGGTATCAAGTTTTCAAGAAAACATAAAACTCAAAATTTCATTTTGTAGACAAGGCTGACTGTACAAGGGTCTCTCGTGTTTGGATTTTTATGTTCTGGATCCATCAACCACTTTTCTGAAGACAACTGGCAATAAGGAAAGATTTAATTCTTTTTATATGCCATTCAGACTTGAAGAAAACCATTCCTTTTTATCCCTCACCAAGTTCTTGGACTGTTTCCTACTCTAATTTTGTCTAGTACCTTTCCTCTTGCCTTTTTACCATTCTTGTCAGTACCTATGTCTAAATATTCTCTGTAGCAGTTCATAGTTCCTTGACTCCTGTAAATGCTGTCCTAAATTAAAAACTTTCTATACAAAAATTTGTTTCCTTTAAAATAGTGGAAGTTACTAAGCCTACCATAACCCTTTCTGTATGACTGTCTTGTGAGTCACATATCCTCTACACAATATATTTTAATAAAAAAACCCAGATTACCAGTTCTGTGAGAGTATTTTATATTTCACACCTCACCTCAAGAAAATCCAAAATAGGGGAATATACAGTAAATTTAGGGAAACTATTTGATAATGTAGGCAAAATCAACACCCAGAATATGGGTTTGTTGCATTTTGGAGGTGTTACTAATGTTATTTTCATCTCCTGAGTGGCTATTACAATAGAAAAAAAAAATTGATAAACCACCTATGTAGCCTGTGGACATATAGACTTATATAATTGTCTGTATTAAACAAATTGGACTTTTAAGTTTCTCTGTTTTGGGAGTTTTGGGAGGGGGTTCTATTTTGGGGTTTTTGAGGGGGGCTTGTTTGGATTTTTTTTAATATTGAGCAGTAATTTCCTTTGTGATGTTTTCAAGTGAAAGCTTGATAAAAATTTTCCTTGGAGAAATTGTGCTGTTTTAAAGAATGGCTTTAACAGAATTATTTCTAACAGATAGCGATGCACACAGTCTTCTCACATTACATGCCTCCATTAACAGATAGACAAAAGTACCTTGCAAGATTTTATCTAAAATCCTTATCTGCTAATAAGAGTGAAAGATGCTTTTGTGGAGATATAAGATGTTTAGAGGATAGACATACCGAGTAGAAGAAGTTTTTAAATATAATTTAGAAATTCCATAGGCATGCCTTCTGATTGAATGTTCTTGTCATTACGTAAAAATTGTTTTCCAGTATGGAATACTCTGCAGATATCCACTGTTACTCTTTTGGGTAGGGCTGTTAACAAAAGCTTTTTTCCAATAGAAAATGTACCCAGTCAGAACTTTGTTTATATAAATTATACACATGCATAAACTAAGCATACAGATTTATGTTTTGTGTGACCCTTTTAACTCTCTGTACTTGCTGTTAAGTTGTATATTTTTCCATAGGAGCACTGTAACTCATAAGAAAATGACTAACGCTGAAAACTCAGTTAAGTCTCAAAAATAGGCATTAGTTTTGAGGCCTGGCACTCCTTTTGGGAAATCAAAGTTTTTATTGCCAGATAAATTAGTGCTTCAAAAGTATGAATACAGATGCTGTTTGCAAATTTGTCACAATCTGTCTTCCAGCAGAAAGAATTTATACTGTATATAGTAATGGAAAACAGAAAACTGCATATTTCACTAAATTGCAGCTGTGTAGGGAAGATTTATATGGTTGTTTTGTGTCAGAGAAACATATAGGTCTGTCAGTATTCACTTCAGTATTCCACACAGGACTCTGGAATTCTTATTTTAAAGTTATTTTATACTTTTTAATAGAATAAATAAAAGATAGCATTTTTTGGTGAGGAAGTAATACATAATAACTATGTTTATCAACATTTTATTGCAGAAGATGACTGTAGTAATTGTGTTATTCTCACTACAGGCTTGACAGACCATATCTAAGAATTTCAGTCTGCAACCCATTTTCATAATTCCTAAGTGTCCACTCAGTGCAGTGTTAAATGTTTTAGAGGACTTGTATATCATCTTAGGTGGGCAATCCTGGAAGAAATGCCTAGACTAAGTGACAAAGTCACAGTTTTATTTTTATTATAATCAAGTTCATTCATTTAGAGATTGAATATTCTCAGATAACAGAAAACTGAACCCAGACAGCAAGTTTCTTTTTGCTTGCATGCCTTTACATAATGAAGCCCTACTTTTCCTTTTTTATTTTCTTTTTTTTCTTCCCTACTGTCAATCAAAACCAGTCCCTACTGGTTCCCTTACAGCAACCAGCCTTCAAAATGGGAGCTAACACTTTTTTTGCAGTTGTGAAGTATTGGATCCAATTACTCCCAGCAACAAAAAAACAGAGTTCATTTTAATAGGATTTGTAGTAAAACAAGGCATATAAAAATCAGATGCATAGGCAAAGAATTTTTCATCTTTAATCATTAAGCTACCAGTACAAATTGAGCCCTGCAGTTATTTCATTCCCAAAGGAGAACAGAGATTTAAAGAATTCAGAGGATTAAATATTTGTGTTTGAATGAACATGCTAAGTGTTTTTGTGGCTGCTATCATTAAAACTGTATTTCAACACTTTATTTCAAATGCGTAAGATACACATTCTCTCTAAATGATAGCTTGAAACTCTTACTAGATATGGGGCATTGAGGTCTTATATCACCATCCTTCCCACAGATGCCCCCAGTTTGTCTGGTTACTAACGTATTGTTACTCTTTGTCAATATAGACAATTTAAACTTAGCATTTTTTTTCCTCAATATCAAAGAGCTACATGCTACAATCTGTTATTTCCATGACAAAAAAAAAAAAAAAATTCTGACAAAAGTTTGTTCGTCCTTTGAACCCCTGAAAATCCAAATATGTTCTGCCCAAATTATTCACAGCATTTGTCAAATGCCACTGCCTTGTTTTCCCATGAGAGTGTAAACATGGAACAGCTGAAATTTTTATTACACTGCTATGGGAAAAGACTAAGAAATTAATAGCGAGTTAACAAAATACCTAATCTTTGTGAAAGAAATGAATGAGAACTTGTCAAATACAAGGCATCCACTTGCCTTGGGCCAGATCAATGTCCTACACATAGGGTTTAGCATGTCTTACAGAATAAATGCTTAATGACAATGAATGACCAATAATTCATTTTTAATTTCTGCATATTTAGAATATTTCTGTATTTTAATAGGAAATATATGCAACTAATCCTCTTATATAAAACATTTTTATATGGTCTTCTTAAAAGCCTGGAATGTATACTGGACTACATGTAATGTCTGTATCTAAATAAATGACTGTAAAATTTTTGAGGGCAATTCATCCCATTATAAAACAGCCATTTACACGTAGAGAAATGAATAATGCCTTGGTGCTTCCAGTTCTCTCCAAAGATTATAAAGGCAGTCTGGATCTGTCAGGATATATATACCAGTGATATTACTAAACTAAGTGTTGCATGTAAGCTGTATATTCAGAATTGCCTTGCCCTGACCTCCAAGGTTCCCTATTAAGGATTCCATGTGCACTTCAGCTATTCAATTTTCCAGTGTCCACAGTAAGAGACCCCCCAATAATATTTGGTGTTTCGAACATGAAAAATTAAGACTTGATAAATCATAATCTGGCGTTCTTTAAATTCCAGTTCATATATAATCTTTAAAAACTGCTTTGGAAAATGTTCTGCTAAATATTCACACACTGTCATCTCAGCCATTGTCTAGGTATTGTGGACAAGAATCTCTAATTTGCGGATCTCTTGAAAAATTTTAATAATGCACACCTGCAGTGGTATCATCTTTGCATGAACAGAATGGAACTGATAGGGTTATCCCAATTCATGAGTATGAGTTTTGTATAAAGATATCCAGATGGACTGGAATATGTACATGTGTAGGAGGGCAAGTGCAGGGTGTGCCTGAGAGATAGAGAGAAGCTGCAGATGGTATTTGACTGTTGAACTGAGAATATGTATCTGTAATTTATTGGGAAGATGAGGTAAACAGCACATTAATTGAATTTGCAGATGATACCAAATTGGAATGTGTTGCAAACACCATTGAGAAATGATACAAAGCAAAGTGACCTAGAAAAGGTTAGAAACATAAGCAAAACTTTAAAAAGTGATATATAGTCTTGAGAATGAAAATTAGTATATTGAAAGAAGACCTTAAAGAAACTAGAGTTAACTGAAAAACAATAATATTAAGACAATTTAAAGCATGATAATAGTCATTGTATGACCAATTTTAAATCTTCTCTTCTCTTCTTTCTCTTTTAATGTTTGGTTTGGTTTGGTTTGGTTTTATTTGGTTCTTGTTTTGTTTTGTTTGTTTTATTTTGTTTTGAGGTTTCTTTTGGTAGAGTATCTGCTAAATTTTTGTTGATGTATTAGAAGTGTGGTTCGTTTCAAGTGCAGAAAATTTGTATCACAACCAGAAAGACATTGTTCCACGCTTCTATCTCACTGATTAAAAATCTAGTGATAGAGCTATAAAAATCAGTGGCATTGGATGAAAATTGTCCTTATCTTAGTGACTATAAGCAAAATAACTTCTTTATAGTCTAAAAGTAAAATTGGAACCTCACCTTGTTAATGCCTTACTCCCTGCTACCATCACCTTTATTGCACAGGAGAGGGTTTCCTTTCTTTGCAGTTGGTCAAGCCACTGTAAATCTAATTAAACTCAGAGGTTTGTATTCAGCTTTGAAGTTTGCTACTTCTGTCAAAGAATAGGGAAGGGTTGTAAAATATTTTTATTTCTTCCGTCTATACTACTTAAGTAAAACATATCAACTCCCTCTTGAAACAACATATTACCTTAGCCACCGTGATTACAATAACATTGTGACTGACAGTGAGTTAAATTATGAGAGTAATTTAATTCCAGAATATCCTAAATTTGAAGAAATAAGCATCCTCACCTGGAACCATCATCCAGGAAGTGAGAACTCAATTGTACTTCCTGCTCTGACAGAGAGTTTGGTGTCTATTTTACGGTCAACTGTGAAAATCAGTTTTACCGGAAGAGTTAAAAAATCAAACAGGAATTAGATTAGAATAAAGGCACACACTGAAGGAGAAGATGACTTTATAGTTTACAGGTAATGACCCTTTTCCTTTTTTCCCAAATGCTTACCCAGAACTGCCTTTACCACTCTGAGAATTGTTTTCATCTCTTGAGCTTTCTCCTCCTTGAAATTAAATAAATTAATAGTTCTGGAAATAGATCAACATCCCTAGATAACTTGATTTCCAGGATACCTTTAACAGTTATGGCTACATGGTACATTTATCTATGTGAAAATATTTGATATACATTAGACTTATGTTTCTGGTTGAACAGTAACATTGTTTAAAGGCTGGATTACAAAGTACTCCAAATCAATTCAGTCTATTGCTCATAGTTTTCAAAGGATGTAGCGAGTTTGGTCTCTTCAGGATAGGAATAAGCAGAGGCCAGGAATCTTACTAGGAAACAGGTAAAATGTTTTGCAAGAGGACCTATAGCATCAAAGGTTTTATGCAGAAGGTATATTTGGTGCTCAAATAATAAATTGCCATGTCTGGTTCCAGACAGGAATATGTGTTTATGAATCCATTTTAACAGAATTACCTCCCTTAAGCCTTCTTAATCAAAGTGAGAAACTGATTCAAATGTTCCTTTTGTCCACTGCTGAGTATTCTGTTGTCATATCCTTATTACAATCTACAGCTTCCTGTAACATTGAGAAGGCACATGCCTCTTTTTTTTTTTTTTTCCCCTTCCCAAAGAAAATATATTGGCTTTTACTTTGTCTGGTGAAGCTTACAGGTTAAACTCTTAAACTCAGCATGGTGCATGGACACAGAAGTTTTGCAGGGTTTCGAGGTCCTCTTCTACATCTGGCTACAAGAATACTCTTAAAATCCCAACCAAATGCTTGTACAAATGATACCTTGATCAAAATTAATAACAGAAAACCTCGGTAACAAATCCCAAGACTTTTAAGAGAGGTTGGCCAATGCTTAAAAGAGAAAAAAATCCCCTAATTATTGGCAAATCTTAAGACCAATATACTTGGGAAACATTTCTGAAGTACACTGACTGTAACCTCTTGAGTAGTGGAAAAGCATGTATCCATAGTTCAAAATATTTGGATTGTTTCTGAGCAGGAAAAATGACAAGGATCTAGAATCCATTTTTACTGATTCATTTGCAGAATGCATATTGAGTTTTTCCTGTCACACATGCAGAGTGACTCCACTTGCAAGAACAAGCAAGTGAGCAATCACATCAGGAGACCATGTTTTCATGTTAAATTGTTGAAGACTAAAAATAAAGGTTGTGGTTATGACTTTGAAGCCATTTATTATCCTTTACACAACTTAACAGAACCCCAAGACAACTATAAATTATATATATAAAACTTTTTTTTGCCTTGAAGCCAAATAAAAGCATAAAAAATCGGACATAGTGCAACTAATAACATTCTATAACCATATAGTATTGTATTACCATTAGAGCTTATACAAAATACAAGCATTTTGCAGCAGTATATAATCCAAGTGATCTTGATGCAGCAAGGATCTAAGCAAAAAATCTTGGCAGACAAAGGGCAAGATAATACCAAAGGATTAAAAATAGGCAGAATATCCTGCCAAACAAACCAAAACCCAATATAATCAGCAATGTGAGCAGAGGAGACCCTCCCATTTTTGAGGGGAGCAGGTGCATTTGAATAAAACGCTATACATCAGTGAAGAAAACTGGAGAAGAAATAATGTGTGATAACTCCAGCTGCAACTTGACTTAAAGAGCTCTGATGGCTCATAAACTTCAGCTCAGTGAAATGTCAAGTATGACAGGCATTAGTGCTAAATAAATGTAAACATTATCAGCTTTACAGTACTGTATACTGAGATCTAATTTAAGAAGTCTTAAAGACTAAAGGTTTTGTGTTCATAATGGTAACAGTTAATAAGGTATAAAAAGTAACCAGTAATGAAGGTGTTATTGATTAATTAATTTAGTAAAGTTTAAAGTTTCAAACTCTCCTGATTTATCAATCTTATGACGTCATTATAAAGTCCTAATTTTCATATGCATATATATATGTATATAAGTATACATTTATTTAATAGAAATACTTCTCCCCCAGTTAAAAAAATGAATATTTTTCTTTGAAAGACTGGGATTATTCACCTTGTGTCCTTATACTACCATTTGTGTCCTCTGCCCTTTACTCTCACTGCATTTTCCCTGAAATTGCATTTACCATTAAGCAATATAGTTTTGGTAAGACTATTCTCAGTGTCCCTTTAGTTAGCCTTGAGTTTTCTGTTGCCATGCAGCATGACCTTTTTTTTTTGTGTGCATATGAAAGTTGTTTTGAACAGAGATAAAGTCTAGAAAAAGAAAGCAAAGATAATGTTTCAGAGATATATGACTGAATCCAAATCTTTCTTTACTAAATGATTATCTGGTTTAAAATAACTATGAGATAAGTGCTGAAAACCTAATCATTATCAGCAATTTATAATCACAATCATAGCTTCACTATCAGTTCAGTGAAATGATTTAAAATTATTTTCTTTTGAGCTGTTAATGTCTCATGAGTTTTCCACAATGTCTGATGGTAACAGTTTGCAAGAGAAATATTTTTTCCTGTAATAGACAAATAGACAATAGATTTTTATCAGATGACAGTTTACACAGTGGTGAAAATAATAACAACAAAAAAGATTCAATAAATCAGATAGGTCTCAAACTTTTTTCTTTCAGCATCACTGACTATAGTAGAATGATCTGTTTTTAAAGAGCTTTACACTTATGGATGGCACAAAATGGTCCTAGATTTTTTGGATTAGTTCGGTTTTTTGTCTTTTTCTGGTTTGTTTTTTTTTTTTGTTTCTTTGAGTTTTTTTGGTTGGTTGTGGTTTTTTTTATTTTTTTAAAATCTGCATACTTAGACCCTCTGCTGGTGACCTGAATGGAGTAGTGCCAATTTACATTAACAGTGTTGACACATATTTGGCTGTGGATTAAACTAATGCATTTTTCATCTCATGCATCTGCCCCAGCCTGTTACCAAGGGCTGCTGTCCCTATGGCAAGGGCAGATGAATGAAAACCTATTTCTTAATCAACGCTAACCTTTTAAAGAAACTTGAATTCAGCATTAGCTTACCTTAATGTGACTGGCTTTAAGTTCAAGAAAATGATGAGGATCAATTTAGCTCTTCTGGTTCCTGTGGTGGCATCTTCCACAAGTGGGATTGGCAGCTAGCGGCTGGAGACAGATTCAAATGCCAAATCTCAACATGCTACAGTTTTTTCTTTCTGACACGAGGTCTGGTGGAGACAGATTCAAATGTCCAATCTCAACGTGCCACAATTTTTTCTTTCTGAGATGAAGTCTGCTTTAGGAGAAAATCTACTTGCAGCTGCTAGGGATAGATGGCTACTGTTCCTCACAGGTCTCCACTGCTCACATGCCTAACCCTTCTCTGGGTTAGAAAGCAAACTGACAATTAAAAAAAACAAACAAAACAAAATAATGCAACAACAACAACAAAAAAACCAAAACACCAAAAACCCAAACAAAAAAACCAAAAAAAACCACCCAAAAAACCTCCAAAACCAACCAAAAAAATAAAAAAACCAGAAAAACCCACCAAAAAAACAAACAAAAACCCCAATCAACCAACAAACCAAAATAACCCAAAAAAAAACCCAACCAAAAAGCCAAGACAACAAAACATATCAAAATTGAGAAAGTATTAACACTCTGTTAAGAAAGAAATTGAAAATGGAAGGGCACATTTTACTACCATGATTGAGCTATAAAAAGTTTTAATATTTGGTGAATCTTTAAAATGTGGTCCATTTTAAAATTTTCATTCCTATTTGATGCTATGTTAGAAATTCATTCTCCTATATAAACTTCACAATGACATGCAAGCAGATAAGAGATCCTATAGCAGGTGAAATACCTTTTTCTAAAAATAAAAAATATGTATTTTCAAAAATAAAAGTAAGCAAATAAGGCATGGGAAATTGTTCTGAACCCTTAAAAAACTTAGTCTGGGTTATTGTGAACATTTATCTTAATATCAACCTCATTAAAAGCTGACTGGTTTAGTCCTTGCAGTATTCTAAATAAAACATACTGAACTACCTGAAAATGTGAGAGGACTCTGAATAATTCCCTAGGCAGTGAAAATACATTTTCAATATTAAATTCTTAAATATAGCGCAATGGAATTTTACCAGTCTTTCCAAAACACCATGTTGATGGGGAAGAACAAGCATAAGAAATATCCTCCTGACAGGTAGTGAAATGAAAAGCCTTTGAAAAATGCTGCTTTGAATGAAAATGCCATTCCAGCCCTAGCCATAACACCACATTTCCAGCTCTACAGTCACTTGCTTCCCTGTGAATATCCCCCTGCCTTTGAACACAAGTCCTTTATTATTCATTCAGCAGCCTTCCCAAGATGTTTGCTAAAACACAAGGAGGCATAAGGATTTTAAACAATAAAAAAAGTCACCTCAATACCACTTGGCTGTAGATTAAACACAGAGGTCACGGAAAGTAAAAACAAGATTTGACCTTCACTATTTCAGTACACATTAGGCAGGGCAATGCAGAGCAATGTGAGCAGGCAGTCTGAGCAGGCATCTGTACAACCTGCAAACAGCAGAAAAAGGTGCTTGTGCCAAAGCCATCCACAGCTGTAGTGGAGCAGCCTACATATCTTCAATCTGAATTTTACTATTATGCTTCATTCCTTACTCTGGTGTAAGAGACTGTGAACTGGAATATCTGAAGAATGGAAGTAATGTAGGGTTTCTTTTTTTGTGTGGTATTTTGTTATTATAAATATCTTGGGGTAGTTTTTCAGTTGTTTGGGGTTTTTTTCCTACAACTCTTGCTCAATGCATGCTCACAGAAAGCTAAGGACACAAATATTACAAATAGTTATGACAAGTTAGAATTCTTATTGTTGTACCTATATAATATAAATTGTAAGTCTACCACCCAGAATATACTTTAAATAAATTAATACACTACATATTACTGTATGTATTGTAAGTATTTGATTTGAATATATTCCTGCAATGCAATATAGTTGGGATTTTTTTCTCTAATTTATCTTACTGTGTTTCAGAACACACAGTAATACTTCTCTTGATAATTGTACCCACATGTGCAGAAAAACATTGACAACCTCTTTGAATGATTATTCAAGACAGAGAATTTTCCTTTTGATTTGAAAGTCTGTGGTGGGTAGAATTTCCTGGCTTACCAGAGAGCCTGAGTGGGGTCCTCTATAGTCTGCAGTGGGGACACTTGCTCTGGCATGGTTTTCCATGAACTGCAGGGGAAACTGATCCAGTGCCTGGAGCACCTTCTCCCCTCCTTCTTCTCTCACTTTGGCGCCTACAGGGCTGTTTCTCTCACATTGTCTTACTCTTCTCACTCACAGCTGCTGTGTATTTTTTATCCTATCATAAATATGATATCATAAGGAACTAGCAGCATTGCTGAACAGCTGAGCTTTGTGCAGTGGTGGGATCATCTCAGAGTCGACTGAAATGGGCTCTGAGGCCAATACAGCTTCTGATCTCACAGAAGCCACACTTGCTAGCCACACGCCTGCTACCAAAACTGTCATGTAAACAAAGTCCTTTGCTGCTCTTCATTTCTGTTACTTCTTTTACCTTGATTAATGTCAAATTGTATTCCTCTCCTCTAATTTAAAAAAGAAGAATCTTCTTTATATGTTTCTGTCACTGTTAACAATATTTATGTTTCCCTGCCTCATCTGTTCCTGGCTTCCTTTTTTGTCAATGTGAAAACAGCTCATTCACATACAACAAGGATTGGCCAATACGTTTGAATGAGGGTAGCCTCATTCAAAAACAGGACAAAAAAAGGAGAAAAGAAAATGGACAATTTTGAATTACACATTTGTACAAAAATATTTTTAAGTTGCAGGAGGTTTAATGACATTGCACATTCTTGTTATTGACCATGCAATTTTGGTTGCTTGGGTGCAGCTGGATGTCATGAAACTTTAGAAATATTTTTTCTCTTTCTATGGAGTAGGATTTTCCAATGTATCTTATCTGCTCTGTAGCAGGTGTCATGATTGGGAGCTACTGAATACACTTTTTTAAAATGTCAAGCAATAAATAAATACTTGGTAATGAAAAGGGGATAAGGCACATATAATGTAACTGTGTATTATAAACCTGTGAGGTGCATCACGTCACTTTGCCAGTTGTTTGCAATTTTTCTCAAGCAGGAAAACAAACTGGTAGCAAAACTACATCCCAGAAGGATAATAACTACTGAATTTACATCCTCCAACTAACACAATTCCACATATGTTTTCCCTGTATAAGATATGAATGAAGAATTTTTAAATTTATACAGCATGAGAATTACATCAACAGCAGCGAGTGCATAGAAGAAGAAACCAACCAAGAAAGTTTAACTTTTGAGTGTTAAATGTCAAAAAAAGGCCATATGCAGTAGCTGTCTTTCAGGGAATGAAGGGGATACTCTTCAGAGACAGCTCATCTACTGTTTTTGTGTATGTCTAATATTCATTGTGATGTAGTTGTGTTTCATCTAATATAAGAAGACAAAAAAGAATAGAGAAATGGAAAGCATCAACATTATTTTCACACAAATTAAATTATAAAATTAGTGGTTTCCTCCAGCTTTAGTCATCAATAAGGTAGAAAATTAGCAGGTGGGCTTCCTCTGTACTCCAAAGATGTGCCAATCCCAAAAAAAAAGTACTTAACTATGCGGGTTGAGTTGTCCCTGAGGAGGGGCACTTTTTCCTCACAGGAATTGAATTTGGCTGCCCAGTTAGGCATCTAGTGCCCTAAGAAAGTAAGAAATTTATGTAAGAAGTGTAGAGATGAAAAAGGACCTATGGGAGATGCATGTTCTTCTGAAGCAGAAGCTGTATGTCAGGATAACAGGTATCTCAAATGTTACTGAACATATGTTTGGTCAACTGGCTCTCACTTTGATGTTTTTTTCAGAGCAATTAATGATGTTTCATTCAGCTGCACACTCTGCAGAGGCATCTCATACCATCTACAATACATGGAGTTGTTGAAGGCATGTGCACGGGGCTGACAGGGCAAGCAATACATTGCTGTCTGAAATACCCTGTGTGATTCCACCTGGCCTGACACTGCTGACTCTTGGTTCAGAACAGAGTGAATTTTTTTTTTTTCCTTCCCTTTTTTAATACAGGTACATCTGAAATCCTAAAAAGTTTCAAATAACACTAGACAGCAATGTTAAGATGACTGTATGGAACTCTTGGACCTTTTTGTCTTACAGTGGTCATGAGATTACACTGGACATATGAATAAACTCTCAGTTAACTATAATGAGAGCTTAAAAACTTGGCTCATGGGCAAACACCTACATTGAAACAACTGAATTTTAGGATCAACTGTTTGAAGATAGATTTCTTCCTTATTTGTTTACCTAAATATAGGCATGGTATTTGAAGAGCTGTAAGCTGTTAAAGACAACCCTATGTAACAGCCTTTCCATTTACAGATTAGGATCCCATAGGTTGTCTGAAACTACAAAAAATAGTCTCTGTTCCAGCAATTAAATTCAGAGCCTAATGCTGCGTAATACAGATGTTTTGACTTCCTTGTGGCCAGCATCTTACATTAGCTTGTGAGAAGTTCTTGATAAATATTAATGAACTATAGAAGTATTTAGGAAACATATATGTAATAAGATTCCCTGTTAATTATCTCCTCTAAAAATGTGATTAGACACCCAAATTCTTTATTAACATTCCATGCATTTCAACAGCTGAATTTGTTTTCAGTGTTGTATTATTAATAATTTAGAAGATCATTCTTTTGTTTACCTTTCTTGTTGTCACTACAGTCTTTGTTGTGTATAAATGTTTTGGGGTAATTCTGTCTTTTGAGCATCATAAACAGTAACAAATGCTTTTTGATTCACTTACAAATTATAAGAGAAGAGCCATGAAATTTTCCTAACCTTTTCTGCAGCTCAATAAATCACAAACAGACAAGAAAGTTAAGCACTGCTTCAGTGGAAAATCAGCAGACAGATGTAGCACACATTCCCCTCAAAATAATTCAGAACCTGTTCCAATTTATCAAATGCCTACTTTATCTGTCAAAACAATGTCCTTTCTCAAATAAAGGGCATTGTTTCTGCAGCAAGAAAAAGGTTCTGATGTATTGTTATCTGCAAATGGATGGTGGAATAATGGAACAACAGGCAGCGTTTCAAGCTAAGAGATCAAAGGGCAGAATACATTACAATTCTTGTTAAAATAAATTAGACAGAAATCGTAATTTTAATAAAGACATTTATAACCTTAAACAATATTTTTTTGAGTTCCCAGATCAGCAGAAACAATAAGAAAATCCCTTTAAATATGGAAGCTGATGCATTTCTTCCCATTGTGAGAACTTCAAATTTCAGAGCTGTAATGTACGTTAGCTGGTATCTTGTGCAGACATGACACTATCTTACATTTGCAGAGGAAATATTTTCAATTGCTTTATTCATTTTTTACTGTATTTTTGTATTACCATCATACTAGAAAGGCATTCTTAGATTTATAGATTAAGAATTTCTATAAGTAAAATTTGGTATCTCGAAATTTGCCAGGATAATTTTGATCTTTAAATGTTCAAAGATGTATTATGATATTAAGTCGCAATATTGCATCAAACTCCTCCTTAAAAGTATCCATCCTTTCCAAACGCCACTAATGAAATTAAATCAAGAATTAAATCCTTTTAAAGCCCTATTCTCTCTAGAGTAAATTAGAAAACAACAACAAAAAAAGTGAACTGTTAATAATTGTCAATTAACTGAAAAAGCCCAGGAGTTTTAAGTGTTTAGCAAATCTGTTTACTCAAACCTGGTTCTATTATCAAGCCACTGCAATTCTCAGATACTTTCTTTAACCTCAACATGTCAGATATTTATGATGATTCCTGCAGCCAGCTTGATCCTGAGCTGAACTGTGACAACTTTGCACTGATGTATCTGTCTTCTCCATGATTGCATGTGGCTCTTTCATGCTTATATTCTTCCATTTTTCAATTCTTCTTTATGTAACTGTGACCTCTGTCAGTTATTAGGTTTTTCTTCTTATGATACATTTTTTAATATCACAGAATCCTCTAAAAATACATGACTGAATCAACTCCTTTAGAAATTTATTCATTTATAATCAGCTAATGACAGCTTCAAAAGTTAGATATATTTCTTTTTTTTTAATAAACACTTACACCTTGATATTCATAATCTCTAAAACAGTGTCAAACATTCTATGAAAAGAAACTCAAGGATCAGAATCATAGCAAAGTAAAAATAAGAACATTTTGCTATATATCCCCTGAGGTCAGATTTATTTCCAATCTAACTTTTTATTTTGGTGCTATTCCAGTACAAGGTAAAAACTAAGCCCATCATCTTTAAACTTGGGCATCTGTTAGAGCTCAGTTGTGCCAGCTCTTGCTCAACTGCATAAGTAGATGTCTGTGTTTATAAATAGTCCAGCTGAAATCAATTAGTCCTTGTACAGTGCAATACAGCTGGTGGGGAATTCTAGAATTTTCCTAACCTAATTAAGATTAGACTAACTTGGAAAGATTACTGATATCAAAACAAGCTTTGACCAGTGCGAAACTGGTTAGAATTGTGGAAGAATCATTGTATATCCAGTTGCACATCAGCAGTCCCTGGCTCGAAGTAGTTCCACACACTTTTGCTACCACCACTGTGTGAGAGCATTCTCTCTTCTGTTGCAGGCTGGATTGAACAGTTTAGTTCAGAAATTTGCACCAGTGCAACTGATTTTGCCCACACTATACTAGGGAAGACTCACATGAACAAAGTTAGTTACTGAAAAGCTGCAGGATGCCTTCCAGCTAGTGGGTAGTGAGAAGAAACTGGATGATAAAAATTGTCACTTCATCACAGCCCAAATGAGAATGGGTTGTGTATTTAAGTCTCAAAGGTATGCAGGATCGGGCTAGCACATGCAGACTACAATTCACTGAGAAATGAGACATTCTTTTACTGCTCTTTGCTGCTGGAACCATTCAAAACATCACTAGTTTGTCTTAACCAAACAATAAACCATTTTTCAGGATAGTTTTGTCATATTGATCAAAACAAATTGAAACTGGTAGATAAATAAAGAATATTGCTAGTACAGTAAATAAACACTAATGTTCTGAGAGCTAGACACACACATTCAAGAATCGCTTCAAGATCTTCATCCCACCTATTTTTTCAAGAAGTAGTTGACAATAGTTCTATCATTTTGTAAGCACATAGCTGAAAACTCAAAGATAACTCTATTTAAGAAATTATGAACAGATAAATTTTTATGACTGGTATTTGCACTCACAAGTGATAAAAATTAAGAACTGAGAAACAACTACAAATTTCATTTTAATTTAATAAAGATATTCTGTAGCTATTGACAAAAGAAAATGGTCATTAAATAAAGATTAATGAGGAAGTGAATTAAATTCAGAGAATGTGAAGATAAAATAAAAAATGTATCTGGAGAAAACAAACCTTTCTCTTCCAGATATTCTTAATCAAAATCAGAGACAAAACCTAAATTGAAATGGTTAATTAGGACCCAGGCCGAAATCTCTAGGCAACCAGAATGCCGGCTGAAATTACTGAGGTTTTCAGACATGCAGACAATTAGGAATAGGATGATCCCAGATCAGTGCAATTTATACAGAGGACCACAATCTCTATTGTAATCTGACTTTCGATTGCTCTGGAAGGAACCTGGAAGAATAGAAAAGACCCAATTTGAATATCAGCCATAAACTATCTGAAACCAAAATCAACAGAGATACATCAGTGTAAATGGTTGGCAAAGAGTATATAATTTGCCATAATTCTCTGCAGAGCTGCAGCAGGAACTTTTCCTTAGAGTCATTTCTGATCTGAGAAAGCAAATTAGGACCTTGTTAACACTACTCTCTGCTGTCTTGCCCATTACATACTCACTCCACTCCATGAAACAAACATAAAAGTGAGACTAAAAATGAATAGATAATTCTGATGTGATAGCACATTTCCCAGGGGAAAATGACTTGACAAAGCACAGGAGACTGGAAATTAAACCTACTGGATTTAGGACATGCAAAGTACCCCATGTCAAGTGAAAAAATATAAACAAACCCACTAATGCTGTCTGTGGAACACTTTCAGATTCATGTTTCTGTATGACATTATACAAAAGAAAATAGCACAGGATTTTGGGTTTGGCACAGTTTCCTTTCTTTTGACTACATACCTCTTTTGCTTAAGAGAGAATTTTCTCAGCAATAGTTTGAAAATACAGTGCATAAGAGACAAAGTGAAAAATTTGTAAATTAAAGGGATCAAGACTATAAACTGTACATTCTGCGTGAGAAAGAACACTCACAGAAAAAAAAATGGTAGGAAAAAATTTGCCTTCTTAAGGAAGTTAAAGTATTCAGGAAATGTTTTATTCACTGATAGCCAAAAAAACAGGATCTTGCCTTTCTACAATACAAAGTAATGGAAGAATAAAATAAATTATATAAAACTGATTTGACAAAGCTCTTCCTAACTGTAATAAAATTTCACAAGGTGGTCAAAAACCACATTGTTATCTACACTTTCCACTAATATAAATTCTGCTCAATTATCATTTTTGCTTTGAAAGCCAGATTCACTTTTTGCAGATGTGAAAGAAAAATGAAGCCATGTGTGTCACTCTTCCTTAAAAAAAAAGAACAAAGTGGTTTGTGGTTCATATTTTCATCCTCTTCTAACAGAATTTCATCGGAAATCAAGTATGAAACCAAACAGATAGATAATATCCTTATTTTCCACTTGATATTCACATGTTGATCTTGCAATTACGGAAAGAAAATCAAGACAGTTTAATCTGGCTTCTCTCAGGAAAATGACTTGAATACAAAGACCTGTATACAGTTATTAACTTAGAAGTTAACTTTGACTAATAGTTAGATGAACACTCAGGCTTATGAAACCTTGATCTTGTCTGCTAAGTAGCTTTGTAAAAGGTAGTCCCAAATGGAGCTCTTTTCCCATATATCATTTAGTTGAAAAAGAAAAAACAACACATTTCATTTACATTTCAACAAATTATGTTGACTTTGGTAATGTATAGTATCAAATTAAATTACTACACATCATATTTTTCTCCAAAGTTAAAATTAATTGTGACATTGAGTAGATAGTTAAACATACACTAAAAATGACAATTTAAAAATGAAATATTTCATGCTTAATTAAGAAAGGTTATGAATAACTTCCCATTTGGAGTGTTTTACAGTTCTTTATCATTTGATATACACATCAAAACATGAAAATAAAAACTATGGATCTTCCAGTCTAATACACAGCTTACAGTAAAGGGAATTTTGAATATCCCCTTAGAGATTTCGGCAATGATTTTCCACTCCATTACACCAATTTCATACTGGGGTAAGTCCATTGATGTCAATGGTGTTACATCAGCTTAAAAACAATATGACAGAATAGAAGATCAAGGTTATTCAAGCTCTTATTTATGGTTATGGAAAATTACACACGTCTGATGTACATAACAAGACTCCGTTGTTTTGTATTTCTTTGATAATGAAAATGTCCTCGTATACAAAAAGGCAGAAAACTGAAGTTGAAACATAACAGATATTTACCAGCTAAACATACATAGGTGTAGACAGCAAATGCTGGTTGTAAAATAACCATGCATGATGACAGCTGCTCAGCTACACTAAAATTAAATGTGAGAAAAGTTTGAATAGATTGAATTTTCAGAATTTATGAAGTCCTAGGGAACAATAAATCAGGAAGTCAATGGTTTTAGAGTTATATCTACTTCTGCAGCACTAATATTTTATATTTATTTATTTACCTTCGTATTTTATTTTTATTTATTTTATGTTTCCAGAGATGTAACCAGACTGATTATTGAGAATTTGTGAAATAGGTTGCTCTTGAAAAAATAACCACATAAGCAAAAATTCTGTCATAGTCACAAAGTTAGCTACAAAGACAATCTCCTGTCTGGAACATAAAATTAATCTTACTGGCTGAATCTTCATCATAGCTAAGAGACTTTACCTGACAGCAGTCTGAATCTTTGGTTACTTCTAATACACAGTGCTGCCCAAATATACCACCAAGCTGTTTGCACAATTTGTCTGGCCTGTGGCAGAGCATATCCAAGCTTTCTGTGAAAAACTGGCGTGTCCGTGGTGGGGAATCAACTTCTCTTTTCTCCTAGATGCTGTTGCCTTCCACAAGAGCAGAGGAGATACAAGCATACAATTAGACACATAGCTCCCTCTCCTAGTTCATGCTAAAAGTAATGCTGGAAAGACTGCAAACTCTTAGATATCTGTCGATTTACCCACAAAACTTTGTAAGGAACATGCACAGACAGTCAATATGGATGAGTAGATGTTTTATTCTCAAGCAGGCCTTTTATCATGTATTCATGGAATCCTGTAGTGCTTCATTTAGCTTTTCATTCATGGAACTTCCAGATTTTTTTCTACTGAAGTAATACCTAGTAATACCTTCACTTATCTTGTATTTGTGCAGAAATTTTTTGTCTAAGAGCATTTTGCATTTTTACTTACTGAATTGTGTGCTTTTTCTGTAATACAGTTTATCTAATTTATGTAAATATTTTCAAATTCTATTGCCAAAAACTCCTTAAATCCCCTTGCTCTGCAGCTTGGTGTCATTTATAGAGTAAGACCCATTAAGTGCACGTGCTCTTACGTTGTCAAAATCAGTAATGGAAAATTGAGATAGACTTAGGTAATTCTCTTCTCATTTTTCTCTTTCCTTCCTTTTTCTGATATTACTGTGATTCTCTCTTTAACACTTTGTCAATAATTTTCCAACTAGGACATTTTTGCCATAAGAAAACATAACATGAGATTATGTCAACAACTCAAAATTTGCAGCATTCACTGCCTTTTAATCCTCACAACGCCTGGTCTCTTGGAAAAAGAGAAATGATACATTGTTTGAAGATAAATATATGAATTGTTTCTTGTCACCTTAATATTGAGATTTTTTTATGTGGCTGGATTTTGGCCCAGGTGTTTTATTTACTTTATGGCTGTAAACAGATACAGGCTTGGAATTCTTTTATTACAAGGAATTGTGAGTAAGGTTACTCTACATAAAAGCAGCAGTTTCCACTAGCTGTTGTATTTTCTTCTGAAATATTCTGGAGAAGAATGGACAGTATGACATCTGGGTATAAAATCCTTTTACTTTATAAAGCATCACATTTCAGCACCTAAATTTGGTGGTTTACAGAGTAGGTATCTACATATCAGAAGGAAACTCAATCTATTTGCCCAAACATAGATATATAATACCATCCAAAATAGAAGAGCTAGGTTATCACACTCGACCTTTTAGCTTCAGAAAGGTATTTATTTCCAGTACATTCTTTGGCACATCATTCCTGAGTAAAATGAAGCTTGGCCATGTAGATCAAATGTGGACTGGTACATTGTAAATACTAAATTTAATTTTTTTCAGTCCATACTTGAACCCAAAATAAATATCAGATTAATTTAACTGAACTATCAAAACAAACAAACAGACAAAACTCAACCCCTTCCCCTTGAATATTGTTGAAAGAAACAAAAATCAAACAGTAATACAAAACCTAATCTCAATAACAGAATATATTAAAAAGTGGAAAAATATTGATGTAAACAAGAATGACACAAGTCTATAAGGAAACATACCATAGAGAACTTGGATATGAAGATACATATTGATTTAAAAAATACTTTGAGTTAGTGCAAAAGAATGGATGTTTTTCTGTTTCTCCTGTGTAAAAAGGTAGGCTAAATCAGACAGGACCCTCTGTCAGGTCTTTTCTCCTGTTACAGACTTATTTCAGGCTGAACTGAGCCACCTTCTGGAAAGGTCTGTCTTTCTTCTTCTATTTAGAATTAAAGTAGCCAAGTGTCTTACACTAGCAGCTGACATTCAGATGGCTACAATTCAGTAAGATTAATCCCATCCTGTCTATTCTCCTACACCAGTTGTTTCATAGAGTTTTAATCTCATTGTTCTTCCAAAGTTACATCAGTGGGGTAAAAGATTGCTGGAAAATAACTTCATTACTTCCTGTATTAGCTCATTGATCAGTGTTTTTGTCAATGATAAATTAGCAAGCTGTCTCCAAAATTATTTTTTCTTGTTTAGCCCTTTGCAATCTTTAACAGTCTGAGAGAGTTGGGGCTGCTCAGCCTGGAGAAGAGAAGGCTCCAGGGAGACCTTATAGCAGGTAAGAACAGGTTGGAGAGGGACTTTTTCAAGGTCATGTAGTGATAGGAAAAGGGGAATGGCTTAAAATTGAAAGAGAATAAATTTAGACTAGTTGTAAGGAAGAAATTCTTTACTGTGAGCCGCTGGAAGAAGTTGCCCAAAAAAATTGTGGACACCTCATTCCTGGAAGTATTCAAGTGTTCAAGGCCAGGCTGGATGGGGCTTTGAGTAACTCTGGTCTAGTGGAAGGTGTACCTGCCCTTGGCAGGGGGGTTGGAACTAGAGGATCTTCAAGGTTCTTTCCAACCCAAGATATTCTATGATTCTGTGATAAATCTCCAGAAGGTTTTGAGGCTTTTTGATATTTTTATTAAAAAAATCTTTCTGTGGTTGGTCAGCTGCAGGTATTGGGAAAACAATATTTTGAACATCATTTTTGATGAAGACAAGTTTGTACACTGTGGTGGTTTGTTCTTGGCTGGCTGTCAGAAGCCCACCCATCAGCTCTCTCACTCCCCATCCTCAACATGAAGGTGAAAAAAAGAGGTGGAAGAGTGGAAACAAAGAGAGGGAGAACAGAGAGAGAAATAAAATGAGTTTATGCTACTGATATGTTATATACATTTCATAAAGTGACAAATAAGGGGGTTTGGCCTGTGGGATTTTAAGCCAGTATTTCTAACAGCACAGGAGAATGTCCTACCTGCAACACACAGTGCAGGAGTTAAGGACTAGGAGATGTCAAGCATGGTGACCACTTCATTTCTGTTGAAGCTCTATTTCTCCCTAGGGAAAAATGACTCTCACAGAAGTTAGGGCATGATTCTTTTTCTAGTAGTTAAGAAACATGCAGTCTACAAGAACAGTATACAAGAATTTAATTATTTTCTTCTGCATGATTCATACATTTTATAAACAATTTTGGCTGCAAAACAGAAGTACTCCTTCAAATTCAAAAACATTCAAAGGAGACCAAAATGTTCGGAAAAGTCTCTTTTACGAGGTGTATAAGTAATCCTCTGCCAGATTCAAAAGCATGGATAAGTATTGTACCTTTTGTGACACATGAACTAATTTAAAGGACTGTCTAGATCCTTTGCATTTACTATATGGTAGCTATTCAGTATTAAACAGCATGGACTATTTTTCATATTTACTGTGGAACCATGAGATCCATATGGATTAAAAGACTTTTCTGTGGGATCATGTTCCCTAATTATTGCTTATTTTTTATTAATTATTTTTCTGTGTCTTTCTTCTGAAGGCTGTTCTTACAAGCCCTTCAAATATGCACAATCACATTAGAAATGCTTAGGCTGTATCCAAAGCCCGCAAAAGTTGTAGGAATATTCTTACTGATTTCGGTGGCTTTGTTTACAGTTAAAAGACATGCAAGCTGAAGTCCATCATTCATTGCTATGTGTCACTACAGGGATTATTCTTTGAATACATAGACATACTCAGATATTTTAATGCCAGTATTAGTGATAAATTAACTTCATCTCATGTACATGCTACCAGGTACTTAATTTCATCAAGTCAAATCATATGTGCAGTCAGCGCAGAGCATTCTTCATTCTCCTTATATGATATGTTTAAGGCTAGACAATTGCTTTATGTCTTTTCAATTCTGTATTTCTCCTGTTGAACCAGAATTTGTCTTGATGCCTATTGAGTCCAAAACTGCAGAATTGTCTCTGAATCACTGTAAACCAGCCTTGTTTCTTAAGCACCCAGCTTCTTTATTTCAGTAACACAGAATAAGACCTGCATACCATCTTAGCCCTTTGCACAGCTGATTACATGTGTAGGTCTGTTAAATTTTTAGATAATGTAGTTCACAATAGAGTCAAAATGGCAAAAACCCACAGTGACCATCTTTCCCATATCCTCTGTGAAAACCAGTGCCATGCAGTCACATGCTCAGGAGAGAATTTTCAAATGAAACAAACTGAGTACTTTCAACTATCTTTTGTGTACTGGTGCTTCAGAATTTTCTTTAGTGTTTTATTCCCAATGTATACACTTTTTCTTTCTGGGAGTAGAGCTAAACCAAATTTTTAATCCATCAATAAATTGATTTTGTTTCACACAGTTACATATATTGTAAGCTTTTACTTTAGTTATTTGGTTATTATTCATTTTATTCATTCCATTAATGAAAATTCAGAAGAGGAAAAATATTGTTTCAGCTCACTTTTGATTGTCATTTTTGCAAAACAATGCCTGGCAGAATTTCTTTGAATAAATTCTTACCTATTTAATCCTCAAGATTTAAACACTCTAAGGTTTTATCTTCTTAAAAGGCATTTAAAATTTAAAATAAGATTTTGTGCTGAAAACAAAAGAGTGAAAAATGCACCTTGCTAATCCCATGTTTCAGTCATTATAAAGTCGGTATGGGTTTTTTTCAGTCTTCAGAAGATTGACTTTTTCACAGATTTTTGTAATATTCACATGACTATAAAGAAACAGGTACCAGGTATATCTTTGAGAATTTTCAAAAATATAGCACAGTCATAGAAACTAATAATTAACCAATTCTTTCAGCATTACTATGGGGCTCTCTATTGCTATATCTAATTCCAGCTTCAAATTAATTTTGAACTGAGTATCCAGGCATATTCATTGGCAATCTTAGTCTTAATCTGATCTACTGTTTCTGTTCTCATCTTTATTTCAGATTCTTACAATTTTTTCTCAATTTACCTCTCAAAATTTCAACATCCTTTGGCCTTGAATATGCTATGCTTCCATGTTTCCTGTACTCTTTAATTAAAACCATACTTCTTTTTATATTTTTCCTTGTAAAGCACTTCTCCCCTCTTTCATTTTAGGAATACAGTTTTCATGACTTCCCTTAGTCTCATTTAACAAAAAAAAATATTGAAATGCTCAACAATTTGAGAATGAAAGACTTTTTAAAACTAAATGTGTTTCTTACCTCCTCTTTAGCTGGCACTCATTTTGTTTTTGTATAAAGATTGAAGTGTTTTCTAAATGACTTACAATTATTCTTTTTATGAAATAACAGCATCACCCATCTCAAGTTAATTTTCTTAGTTCACAAGTACTCCAGTTAAAGTGATACAACAATTACTCAAAACCAGGTACTTTTACAAAGCTCTGGCAGTGGGTCCTCCTGAGAACAATTAATCTCAAAAAATATGTTTGAGAGATGAATATCCCTTTCAAGAGGCCGCCTTCTTTGTTTTTTGGTTTGGTTTGTTGGGTTTTTTGTTTGGTTGGTTGTTTTTTTGTTTTCTGCACAGAAAATGCTCGATACAATTGCTCACACTTCAGCATGAATTGACATTTGAAATCACTGGAAAGGACCCTTTGTAGTCCTATGGTGTTCACACAGCTCTTGTGTCATCTTCCATAACCTGGTGCAGAAGTCTCTGACATTATTTCAATGACACTTGACACACATTTTTAGGCTGTTTTATAAAGATCGTAGTCCAAACACCCACTCCAAATTAACATCTACATTTGGTCAGGTTATTTGGCAATACTGACTGAAGTCTGGATTAAGTTTCTAGTATCACTTCTTGATTTTTCATTTTACCGTTCGTTCTTAATTGCTGCTTTACTGCCGGTATTTAGACAATATTCTTCCAGTGTAGCTATAAACAAGAAGAAGCTCTCACAAACTGGGAAAAGCATCCTGACACATAAAAATGAGCAGGGATGAGATTTATATTTCTTGAAGTTCAGCATGGAAATCAATTGCTTAAACAGAGATATCCAGTGAAGTGTGAGATAACTGAGGTTATCTAACCTGACTTGCAGTTCCTCACCAGAACTCACAAGTTTCCCACAGATCCTGTGTTTTATATACCAGCTGCGTGCACAACACCTCAGATGTCTTGTGTCATTTCAGATAGTTCTCACTATGTATGCTTTGGAAACTTAGTCACACCACTTCAGATGTGTAGGTAAAATCCACCTTCTGTGTGTTTATTAAAACTCAGCCAAATCATACAAAATAAACATTAAAAATAATTTTAGGAAGTTTGCGTAAGATCTCCCTTAAAAGCAGATACCCATAGTTAAATTATTTTTTATATGCTGATGATACAAATACTAGTTTGGACTGTACCAGAATTAAGTGATTGTACTCTCACAATCTTCTTCCGAAGTCAGCCGTTGGTTAGATCTGAACATTTTGGTTTAAATTAGTACTTTTCCTATGCTCTCAATCAGAAAGTGACTTGAAACAAGGGAGAGAAATTATGATTACCTTTTTTTCAAATTTAATTAGACAGCCCATGGAGTCAGCATGTCCGTACCTTGAGGGAGGGACTCATTCATATCAGTTAGCAACAAGCCATCTGGTCTCTTTAGAAGAAACGCTGATAGAGTTTCAAGTTTCCTTGGCCAGAGGAAGGGACTGTGGTTATTATTTATTTATTGAGAGAGATGCAAGTATCACTTTATCACTAGAATCATACTGTTTATGCAGCTTTTTTTAAAACTACACTTTGGAGAAAGACTTATTAGCATTCTAAGGTTATTCCAAGTCTTGGTATGGCCTGACAGGTGCAAATAAAAGGAAAGTCATTAGGAGGTACACCACCTCCCATACAAACACTGACTCTGAGATTGTCACATCCATGAAGTAGTCACTGCCCCTTCACCATTCTATGCAGGTTTGTGAGCTCTGGCAGCAAGGAGACCAGGAACCTGACTGGTTTGTGTCAAGGCAGAACTGGTGATACAGAGATATGTCATCTCATTGGTGCCAGCAGCCTTTGAGGCAAAGGAAGAAAACAATTCTTTGTGATTTGATTGCTTCTATTTTTATCTTAAGTAGAGAGAAAATTTAAAATTTTTCCCTCCTAATACCTCTGTGTTTATCAGGCTTTTATGTGTATTATGGCATCACTGCATTCATAGGAAAAAGCAATATGAAACAATTACTATATCTCTCTTTTTTTTTTTTTCTTTTTTCAAAGCAAGAAAACAAATGAGCAAGAAAGGTTTCTCCAGAATCTTCTTATATTTTCTGTAACCTGAGAAGAAGGAAGTTCTTACAGGAACTCTGGTGACCAATCAGTCAGAACATTTATTGACTTTACATCTGTTAAGATATGAATTCTTAATAAAACCCAGTAAAGAATTTGGTTGATGCAAAACTGAGTGCCAGATTCAAATTTCATCAAAGTCCAGGCTCCATCCAATTTTATGGCTCAATATCTATCTCCATTTTCATCAGTAAAAGCTTCTTTTGTGTGTTTAGATATATATTCTCATGTATCACAGTACAAAATAACTATTCCACTTTAATTTTCTGACTATTTCAGACTCAATTCTAGTTAAGAGAAAGTTGCCAAATTTCTACTACAAAACCTTTATTCCTGGTAACAATGATTATACCAAAATTAATTAATCTTCTCCATTCTAAGATGAGAACATATATTTCTGTCCAAATAGAGTAAATATGGCAGAGGAATCAGCAATAATAAAAAAAGAAATGCAATTATTATGAATGCAGTGTTTGGAACAAAAGCACTTCTTAATATTTTCATGCAGCTTGGTACAAAGAAGTGATCTATTGTCATACAATTAATTTGTTTTCAAACTTGGAAAATTTTTATGGAAGTAGAGTTTTAGTTTAAAAGGATAAATGTTGCTACAGTACATTAAGTCATATGAGTGTATTCCATGTGTCAAGCTATTAGAAAATAAGCATTGTGCAAATTCATTGTCTCATTCCATGTAATCAAACAAAAAGAAAAGTAAATGTGAAATCATTATTGAGGGATATTCCTTCTGGAGTATCATAAAAGTCCGTCCTTAGTGTAGTATACATGGAGCCTCTCTTCCTGGTGCTGGAATGTCAAGACATAAATACAATAATTACAAATCACAGTTGTATGTATCTCCACGTAATTAAAAATTTATAAATACTAAGAAGCAAAAACAATGGGCCAGCTGTGTAGAGAAGACATGGATTTTTTGACAAAGAGGATCATATGAATCATGGATATTTAAATGCGGTTTAACAGGTCATAAACACAGAAGTAAAGAATGCAGTCACATTCAACATTCAATTCTAAAATTTACTGAGACTGAGGAGGGTTTCAAAGTCACAGCAGAGCGCCACATTAGCTACCTACATGAGGTGCCTGTGCAAAGCTGCAGTCAAGGGAACACACATGACCTTAAACAGAAATAGGATGCCAGAAGTTCTCACATCTGTACATGGTATTCAAAACAACACTAACACAAAGCTCTAGAGATTTCTACTTTTAAAGTTTTTTAAAAGGATGTGTAGAGATTGGGATGTTTCCAAAATAAGTAAGCAACAGGAATGTGTGTGGCACACTGGGACAGTTTGGCCATACAGACCGATGACCCAAAGCATTTGGACTGCACAGACAGGCATGTCAAAACTCTGGGGGAGTACAGAAAGGATTACCAACCCACATGAAGCCATTAAAACACATAATGCCCCACCCCCCCAAAAAAGAAAACCGAAACATAACATATATATATCTGAGGTCCCTTAGGCCAAACATAACAGGAAGGCACACAGCCTCTGTGGGTAGATGTTGAGGTGAGCCATGGCTCTCACCAGGGTGGCCTGGGCCCCACTGGACAAAAGGTCCAGCGATTTAACTCTCATGAGGCCCAGGAACCCTAAGATAGCTGCCCGCCTCAACACAGACACCCTCAGGCTGTCTGGTAAGAAAGTTTGTTGGCCAAGGCAGGAAAGACGTGGCACCCTGCACGTCCACAGTGGCCACCACTCTCCCCTGCCTTGGTTTCCACATCACTCTGCCACTGGCCCATGCTCACCCTCTCCACCTACCTCTCTCCCCATTGGTTAAGTTGTATGAACCCTGCCTATGTAACACCCCTTGTCTGTTCTGTTGTTGGATGTTCTATGGTTGCTCCACCCTGAGCAGTGGGGTAGAAAACCCCCTATCAGAGGCTGCTTTTTGCTCTTCTTGGTCCCTTTTTCTTTGGCTCCAATAAACCCGTTCCTGTCCCCCCGAGAAAGGTCCCTCATTGCTTTGTCTCTCCTTGCGCCTTCTGCATCGGTGGCTAAAGCAAGACTTGCCTGGACCTCGCTTAGCCTCCCACTCTCCCTCGGCACCTGTCCTCTGTTACTGTGGCACACAGGGCTATTACCCGGTGCCCGGCCCCTGAGCTAACCACCCGGCAGGCATTGCAGCATGTAGACTTAATCTCCCTAACTAGATAGGGAGCACTTGAACAAACTAGACACACCCAATTCCATGGGCCCAGATGGCTTTCACCCATGAGTCCCGAGGGAACAGACTAATGTCACTGTAAGATTGCTCTCAATTATCTTGGAATAGTTATGATAAACAGGAGAGTTTTCTGAAGACTGGAAGAGAGAAAATGTTACTCTTGACTTCAGCGGTGAAAAGAAAGCTCAGGATTACAGGCACATCAGTCTCACTGCTGTCCCTGTGAAGATTGGGAATGTCTTTCTGGAAAGCATACAAATAGATGAGGGAAAAGCAGGCAGTAGTCAGCATGGGTTAGGAAAAGGTAATCATGTTCAATCAACCTTATAGGCTTCTAAAATGAAGTGAATAAATTGGTGGACACAGAGAAAACAATGGGTTAATGGGTTATACTTTCACAGCAGATGTGATATTCTACTATCTCTACATTGTGAGAGAACCATAAGGGTCCCTATTCATCTAAAGTGCTGTTATGCACTATGTAAATCTAACTTAAAATTTTGTGACTATAGATTTAGAGATAAACATTCAGAACTAAACTGTGCGTCTTTGTTGATGAGATGAAGACAGTTTACTAAGTCTCACATGAATGTTCCCATTTATAACAGTACTCTGCTTTCAAATTTAGGTTGTTATCAGTACAACCATCAAGTGAGTGACAGAAGTTCTAGGATCTTACAGCAGTCCAGAGAAAAGAAAAGTTTCTCATACTCAAGAAAAATGAGATATCAAGAAAAATATTGAAGATTCTTTTTACTTCAGGACCCAGAAAATCAGAGCATTTCTCTCCATATTAGAGAAAAATGTAGAAACTATTAGAAGAAAGTAACAGCACTCTGTCAGAAAATGCAAGTTGTGTCTCTAAATCTTCTCTCCAGTTATCCCTACAAGATACTGTGCTAGAAGAATTATCATAAAAGTCTTAGAATTGTTTGTGTTGGATAGACCTTAAAGATCATTTAGTTCCAACCCTTCTGCCATCAGCAGGGATACCTTCCACTAGACCAAGTTGCCCATCCAACCCGGCATTGAACACTTGCAGGAACGAGGCATCCACTTCTCTGGGCAACCTGTTTCAGTGTCTCACTACCCTCACTGTAAAAAATTTCTCTCTAATATCTAATTTAAACCTGCTGTCTTCCAGTTTAAAGCCATTCTTCCTTCTTCTATCACTACATGCCCTTGTTAAAAGTCCTTTTCTGGCTGTCTTTTAGGTCCCTTTCAGACACTGGAAGGTGCTCTAAGGTGTGCCCAGAGCCTTCTCTTCTCCAGGCTGAACACTATTTAAATGTTTCTTCCCTGTGTGTGCATTTCGCAACTGAATGTCACAATTTTTTCATTTTCTCAATGTATTGCACTACAGAAATCTGAAGAAGTATGAAGGAATATGACTTTATTAGTAATTCTTAAATAACATAAATTGTCTGTATTCTGTCTTTCCTGCAGAAGGTCACAAGAAACTGTGATTGAAGATCCTCTTTTCTCCATTACAAAGTTCTTTATTTGGCAAGGATGAGTCCTTGCACCTGAGAGGTGTTGAGTAAGTGGCTTCAGAGCCTCACACATTTCATGTTGAATTAAGAAGCTTCATATGCTGAATGCCTCAGGTTGGAATCTCTCTCACTGTTAGTGCATTCAGCTTGCCACGGAGCTTCATCATTTCCACTAATGAAAAGCAGATTCTTTACACATTTGTTCTGTCATAAATTTTGTGGTCTGATCCACATGTTAACTGGAGTACAAGGACATTTGGTTGGATACACTACTGAAACATTCTTTGTAGTGCATGTTACTTTTCATTAGGTAGGAGAGGATATTTTTACTTCTTCTAATAGAGTGATAAAATAAAACACATTTGGGGGTTGAATTACATGGTCACAGTCATCACAAAAGTAATTGCCATCAAGTAGCTGTGCCACTGAGGGTCTACAGTGACAAACAATGTACTTTGAGAGTACACTTTTGTCTCTTAAGTTGAGCTTTTTCCATAAGCCATCAGAAGATCTTTAAACAAGTTATTAAGGTCAGGGTTTTTTTGAATAATGTTCCAATTTTCCCTGATAATTGCTTGGATTCTGCCTACCTATTCTTTAACCTAGTGACATGGCTAATAGAAAGTTATTTGTGTTTTGATGCAGAGTTGTTTCAATAAGAGCTCCACTCATGCTTTTCTAACTCCAGGTTTATTCTAGGCATGAGGGAATTGTGCTTAAGGCAAGCACCTATAAAATAAATAAAACTTCTTTCTCAGCCCATCAGACCTTTTCAATAAAGGCCTTTATGTTAGAAAATCTCTTGAATATAAAATGTTATTTAATCAGTAAGTCCCAGCTTTTATTAAAGCGAGCAATTTTTGTATGATTTCTTTTTCTCGTGAATAGGTGTATTTTCTATGATAGGCAATATTTCATCTTGAAACTTGTTAGTAAAACCATGTATCAAAATAATGTCCTTTTTTCCCATTATGTTCAATATGGAGATGCAATATTTTACAAATTTTCTCTGCACCTGTCAAAATAAACAAAATATAATTTCCAGGATAATTTGTAATGAATTTAAACTTTGGGTTTTTTTCTTGGCAAGTTACATTTTCATCTTTACAATGTGGAAATAAAGAAGATTCATGTATGTTTTTCTTTGGATATATAACATGCCACTTTGACTGGAATAAATGAGTAAGCTTACACTAATGTATATAATGCCTACTAAGTAATTCAGAAATTATTATGTGTACATATTTTGGAAATGAAATAACTTGCATATTAATTATACTTCCCCACTTATTTAAATGCTATTTTCAACATACTTGTTTTTGTAAGAAAAACTCCATGTAAAGCCTATATTTTTATTTTTGATGAAAAAAAGCAAAATAGAATGATAACTCTCCCTCCACCTCTGACAGAAACAGCACTTTATTCTTTATTTCAATGCTAGAATTCTAACTCCTTATTTGGAAGAAGCCCCAGAGTCTTTATGTGGAATGAAGAAAGTACTCTTCTATCTCTTGACATTAACATTGACATTGAACTAGGTGATCTGGAAAGTCTCTTCCAACCTGGATGGTTCTGTGATTCTGTGATCGAAAAAAAACCCAAACCAAACCAAACCACGAAGTACAGAAAGAGAATACTTGTAGTTGAAGTGAGTATCAGTTCTGACTAAAATCCTTGTGGAAAACATGCAAAAGGGCATTAACAGTGCTTGTAAAGGATCTGAAAAAGTAAAGTTTTGGAAGAATTGTCCAAACCATAGTGATGCTAGCCAGGAACTGATGACAAGTAAAATAAAACCTCTAAATATAAAGCTGTGAGAGTTTACAATTTGAAATATGGAGCCCAAATTAATTATTTGTGTAATTTGAATGAAGTCAGTTGGAATTATCCCAGGAATGAATATAGCCCAATTTGTTAAAGATATGGTACTGTAAATACTGCACTGTGTCAGATGTACCTCTGTTCAACAACTGCCCTCAGCTAAATAAATAAGAGACTCTTTCCCCTTAGCTAAAAGTAACCTAAACACTTAACTCAGACTGTCCCATTCTGTCAGGGTGCAGAAGTGGCCTTCAAACAAAGCATCTCTGTATTTTTCACTTGGAATCAAGTAAGGCATCTAAAAATAATTTAAAGAAAGAAAAGAAACAAAAATAAAAGAGAAGAAATTACCAAAGATCAGAAAGGAATAAAGGAAGGAGGGCAGCATGAAGGGGTATTCAGAATACAGCATTCAGTCACTAGCAGTCTGATCTTCAAAGGGTTTCAACCAAGTCATTAAAATAGGAGGTTAGTTTTTAATGAGAAGGTATACAAGATGCCTAGTATAATTAGACAGTGGGCTCTGAGGATTTACAGGACTTAGGAATTTTTGAAAGAGAGGAAATAGCTGAGCAAACTGAGTTTAGCAAGTACAATCCCTAATATTTTGCAAGCTTTGTTTTAATATTATTATTATTATTAATAATATTATTGCACTTCAACCCCAGCTGACAACCAAGCCCCATACAACCACTTGATCTCTCTCTCACCAGTGGGATGGAGGAGAGAGCAGGAAGAATAAAAGATAAAGATGGTTTAAGAGGTAAAGCAAAAGTTGTGTGCACACAAGCAAAGTAAAACAAAGAATTCATTCACCACTTCCCATGGGCAGGCAGGTGTTCAGCCAGGAGAATAGGGCTCTGTTGCATGTGGTTGTGACTTGGGAAGACATACACCATCACTCTGAACAACCCCCTCCCTCTTCCTCCTTATTCCCCCAGCTTTATATGCTGAGTATGATGCCATAAAGTCTGGAATATCCCTTAGGTCAGCTGGGGTCAGCTGTCCCAGCTGTGTCTCCTCCCAGCTTCTTGTGCACTCCCAGCCTTCTTCTAGTGGTGTGGGGTGAGGGGCAGAAAAGATCTTGACTCTGTCTAAGCCCAGCTCAGCAACAACTAAAAGATCTCTGACTTATCCACACTGTTTTCAGCACAAATTCAAAACATAACCCCATACAACTTAATGAAAAATAACTGTCCCCCAGCCAAAACCAGCACAAATATATATGTTTTGAACCTTGTGAGGCACTGTGAAACAACAGTTCCTTCCTCACTAGCAGATTCATTGGAAAATCCTACTGTGGATTGTACTGGATCCTTTATCTTCTCTCCCCACCATCCTCACACAGTGAAAGCTATCGTTTTTGTTTACTAGATGATCCATCATGTACAAAAGAGTTTAGTAGGGTCAGTAAGTGAAAGCAAGGCCATGCTTTCATGAAGGATTTTTTTTTCCCTTTGTTTACTGCTATGCATTTAAAAGGCTCAAGTTCTATACAAATGCATCATTTACTTGAAATACTGATAAGTTGTCCTAGTGATAAACACCTCTAAATTCTAGAAAGTTACAAATGTTTAAGGTAGAGTGAAAAAAAAGTAAGGGTTGTTATAGATAGAGAAAATATTTAAATTATATCTTGCTCACACAAATATGAAGCCTACAGAAGCATTGTTTGGAGTTATATTTCTCTCTAGTTTAATCTAGTAAATCTAGT
Organism: Corvus cornix cornix; assembly: GCF_000738735.6. NCBI lineage: Eukaryota > Metazoa > Chordata > Aves > Passeriformes > Corvidae > Corvus > Corvus cornix. The sequence goes on along the minus strand of NC_046332.1, from coordinate 65,579,815 downwards.
AGAGATGCTTTTTTGCTTTTTTTTTTTCCGTTTCATGGACCCTTTTCCTTTACTTTGCTTTTGCTTTCCTTGCCTAGATGTGGTGGCCTCCTTCTTGAGCTCCCTGGCTCACTTTTTTTCTATATGAGAGGGCTTTTTGCATGTAAGCACTTACCAACCTTTTTTATTTTTAGGAAATAAAAGAGCTGAATGCACGTTTTAATACATTTTTAATGGCTGGTACTGACAGACAAGACACTTTGTTGGTATTGTCTTACATTACTATTATGTTAAAAGACTTTTATTTTTATCAATATCTATTGTGCCGTCTGGTTAAAATGACAAAGACTCCCACGCTGAGCAAATTGAACAAGCTTTTCACTTCATTGAAGAAAAGGACCAGTTCTGGCTGCAATGGCTTTTTTTTTTAGAGAGGGGGAGTCATTGTTCACATTCTATTGACTCTATAGTTCCTGTTAAATAATGTTCATGTATTATTAAGAGAATATTCATCTTTAGTGTACAAATAACTTTCTTTAAAACAGTTCCATTTAAAGTATTTCCTCATGAGACTTGGTCTTCTGCTGCCACCTATAGCCAATATAAGGTATTGTTGTATGCAGTGTGTTTTGTTACACAGTTTCATTCTTTCAGTTTTATGTATCAGAATTATTTCGTTTATAAAATATACTGGAGAAAGTAACAGAGAGATGCTGAAAGAGAAATCACAGGACGGGAAAAAACCATTCTTATTGATTTATAGTCAAAAACTTTTAGCTCTAGAATGAACATATTTTGGTCCATTTATTGTCTCTCCAAAAGTGAAAAGAATTCCTTCTTTTGACTACATACATCAGTTCTGTTCTGTGTTTGGTCATTGTTTGCTGTGCCTCTTGTGTTCAAGACAGCACTTAGTGATAAGGTTTTCTTGCATCTCACTCCAAGCTGGTGAAATACCCTTTTGTATGTCCTTCATGCTCATTGTCCTTTTGCTGTATCAGATAGGAAAATTCAGACTGGTGGTTTTCTTGTCTTGTTTGTAACACACAGTACAGATTAAATTATGCCAGGCTCCAGGCCTCCTGGAGCTATAAATCTCACAACAGGCACTGCACAGATGTGTGTCAGAAGGAATACCAACCTTTGCCTCATTCTGCTGAACCTCTGTGGGCACTGTGAAAGAAACCTCTGCTAAGCAATTGTACAGCACAATGAAGTGTTAAAAAAGGTGTAAAAATGAGAAAACCTCAGTATATTTTCCTTTACTCAAACATGGTGATCCACCATCGACAGAGGCTTGAGATCAAAATGACTCTTCTTCACCTGTTCCATCTCTGGGGTCCTGTTCCAGTGGCAGAAACAAGCTCCTGAAACACATTCAAACCATAGCATATTGTAGCAATATAGCTGCAATGCAACGTGGAGCCAACTCTTTCCTGTGCAGAAGAAAAACAATAGCTTAGACTGTGAACACTGAAAGGCAACAGGTAGTTTTGCGTGTGTGTGTTGTGGGGAAAGGGGAGGATCAGTATCAAAATCTGAACTTTGGAATCCTCAGGAGGAAGCCTGCTACATGCTAGTTAAGACTGGTAAAGGCTAGCTGTAATTTTCATATTTGAATTTGGCTATGTAAAAGTGTCACTTCCTGAATCCTCCAGTCATTAAAGAGGCATGAGACAGAACCACCAGCTGAGACAGTAAGCAGACATTATGCGTCTGCATGTAAACTACTTAGGTTGGGAAAAATGGAGATGGAAGTTCAGGACAAGTAAAGGAGGGGGAAAAAAGAGAGAGCAAGAGCAAGTGGCTTCAGGAAACAGGAGGCAGCCTGGAAAGAATAAGGTGAAAATCACTGCTGGAGGAAAGGTCTGAGAAGCAGGTGAATATCCCAGATGCCAGACATGACATCTCACAAGGAGAAGGTGACATGGGAGTGGTCAGGGGCCTTGTCTGATGTCCCTGAAACTGGCTAACTGCCAGCAGCAGCATGGTGTGAAGAGGCACAGCTTTATGCCTGATTTTCCCAGACCAGCAGGAACCCCAGTGTGGCAAGGGGAAGCTGAACCTAGAGAGTGTAATACAGGAGAAACCGAGCAAGTGTTTGTTATAAATGAAAGTGGAAGCTTTAATTTTGATGGTTCTCTAATTTTGATGGTTCTTGAATAAACATCAGTTTACGTATCCACTATGATTTTTAGTTTCTCTGGTCTCCATCATCATGACAGACCATATCCTGCCCAGAAGCAAAAGTTACAAAGTACCCCTGGTAAAGTTCCTACAAACTCAGTAGATTCCAGCTATGGCTTGTTCAGCTCTGTTTTCTTTGAAATAAAATTTATTCACAAACTAAGAAACAAATCCCATAAGTATAAGCATAATTCTTAAATTGAGCATTGCAAATTAAATTGGTTTAGTCACCGTGATGCTGGATCTGTGATGCTTCTGAGGAACTTAGACCTGAAGAATCTTAGGTTTAGATGTCTGTGTTTCATGGGTACAGAAAAACTAAAAACCATTGTGAATTTACAAATATTTTACTAAAATAGAGGAGTTTTTTCCCTGATAAAAAAATAATTGTTGGTGACATCTTTTCCTATTAGACCAACATTGTTTTATTCATCAAATAGACCTAAATTAAAAAAATAAACCAATCACCCCCCCCCTTAGTCTCATCATAATTTTCTTCCTTACTCACATTTTCACTTTTATAGATTCCAAGGCCTGAAAGACCCATGAAATTTCTGATTGACCTTCTGCTTAGCACAATTTTTAGCCCTGTTCAGTGCCTTCTCACAATAACACATTTGCATAACTATGTTTATCAGCTACAACGACCTTCCTCTTGCCTTCTACCAGTCATTGCAATTTAACACAAGAAGTACTTCATATACTACAGATTTTAATATGCCTTTTGCTGAAGAAGGGCTCATTTGTAAACACAGCCAGAATGTAAGTTTCATGTTTAAATTTACTCATAGATGTGCATTGTGTCTATCACTACTTCAATATATCCATTAGGTGATTTTTATGTCAAATAATATTTTTACCTGCAGAGAAATAAGTTTTATTTCTTGGGTTCTTATTCTTAGTAGTAAAATATAAGAAAAAAATAGTTCAAAGCCACCAATAGCAGATTTGAAATAGCAGACCCTTACAGGTCTAGTACCCTTGTTTTCTGCTTTATCTTACACTCAAAACCAGGAAACATATGCCAACTCAGAGTAGAAACAAATTACACTAAACAGTTAATAGGGCAATTATTTTCCAGATTATTTCTACATATTAAAATATAAACTGTGAAATAAAATATTGCCACATTTTGTAAATCTATCCTTCAGGTTTGTTTTTTTTTTCTCCCAAAAAATTACACCAGTTGCTATTTATTCCCTGTAATTTTTTATTAACTGCTGACAGAAATTACAAGGGCTAATTGCTGTATACTTTCATAAACACATATACTACATATTTTGATGTTGCCATTTTGAAGTCAAATGAACTGCTAAATGAGAATGAATAATGTGTACAAGAAGAGTCTGAACTTTTCATTTTGATGGAAAAAGCAAAACCAATGTTATTTTCACAGGAAATAATTATTTTGCAAACATGCACTAATTAGTGTCCAGACTCTGGTTCTCTTTTCAGATTATTAATATGAATTTTTACAGACTCTTCAAGAAATACTGCAAAGTTCAAGACCAATATAATAAATTTTATTTGTTCCTGTGTGAATAGTGTAAATATGTATTAAAGGTTTTGCTCCTTATCAGCCAAAATGCACACTCATCACTCACCCCCAACTGTCTCCTTTGCCTGAGAACAGGTATTTTTATTCGTCTTAATGAAGGGGATAACACTATTCCATTGGCATGGATTGCTACCATGAAAAAAGTCTGAGAAATCAATCCTGGATTAAGGACTGAAGGATTTGGCCTAATATCTGTAAAATATGAGAATATAATTCTTTTTCAAGGAAGAAGAATTATCATCATCTATTGTCTGTTGATGAACTCTGCGCTGACTGCTTTACATAGCACTCTGGGTAGCAGTAAATGACTATTGCACTTGAGAAGTCAGATTTATTTTGCACACGTAAGACATTATTTTCATTCTTGGTCTTCAAGGACTCTTTGTTCAGAATCTAAAATGTTTCATCAAACAATGTAGCATCTGTTAAAATCATAATCACTTGCACCAAAATTCATATTAAAAATATACTGTACTTTACTTCCTTTGTATTTATTGCCCCCCAGAATAGGTGTCTTAACAATTTGGGAGATATACAGCAGGCTGATATGGTGGAAAAAAAGTGTTTCACTATATTTTTGTTTTTAGCTAACATCAGAAGTGCAGCAATGTTAATTTAGAAAAATAAATAGGCTTTAACTGTTTTTATGGGCAATGCAAAGACAAAGTAATAAAGCAAGCATGTGGGCTTTATTAATCTATCATGAATAGTGTTATTAGCATGAAATATATTATGCAGACTTTAGTCGATTTGCAGTGTGATTTGTAAGAAATTAAACCACGGCTTGTTAGTGTGAAGGTGAAGAGGAATCTTAAACTCTACTAGACCTTGCTGTTGAATCTTAACTGTAGGTAAAAGACTCAAGAAACCAAGAAGAGATGAAAGAAAGGATCAAAGAATGTCAAAGATACCTACTGCTGCATGGCAATTGTCATTTTGGCAGCCAGTAACCATTGTCTTTTTAAAACCACACTAAAGGCATGAAAATACAAATATTAGTTTAAGAGTAACAGACTAATCTCTTTTGAAGTTCTGAGTCTCCTTTTCATTGTCTTTCATGTGTTTGTTCACTGGATCATTCTGTGCATATTTATTTTTAACCCTGGGACATGCATTAGCAAATGACAAGGTAAAAAAGCAAAACCTGATCTTTTTTTTTTTTAATGCTGTTTTCTCTTTTTCATATATTTGTCCTTTTCATTTTCTCTAAGGGTCATGAAAGTGCTTTAAGTTTCTGTTTCTTTATGAAGAAGCAGCATAGCCTGGAAACATACTAATTTTTAAACTGGATTCTCTCTGCACATCAGGAAATCCTGTCTTGAATGGAGGGAGAGAGGTGAGGGGAAATTTAGTCTTGCAGAAAATCTTCAAGATTTGTGCAGTCCCTTGACTGGACTAACACAGCAATTTGTCTTAATGCATTTCTGTTTGAGAAACACCCAATGATATCTAGGGTCAAAAACTTCTATTGTTATAAACATTAGGGGGGACTTGTATATACTTCAAAGTTAGTTCAAATTAAAATAAAATGTTTAAAAATATTTAGTAGCCAAGTAAATCAGTACAGAAGCCATACAGACATATATGTCTCTCTGAAATTTATTTTTTTTTCCTTAGAGGGAAAAATAAATTATTTATTGAAATGATTTAGTGAAAGAACGCTGTCATTTTACCTGTAAGTTCGGTAGGTAATATGTCTTTTACACCTCCCAAAGAAGAATCAGAAGCCTTTTTAAACAAAGATCCAGAAGTTCATTGAAATATTATCAACAAGTGAGAGAAAAACAAGAAGAAAGTGTGGGTTTGTGGCCTGAATCTCAGTGCTTTATGCATACAATCAAGGACATGAAATACAAAACACTGTTAAGGGCCTTTTGTCCTACTTGACTATTACACAAAAGAAATTAGGTCACTCATTTTAGAGCAGACCTAAGCATGGTACAATGAGGTTGTACACAACCCTATGAAGTGATGATCTTATTTTCTACTTATTCCTTATTCTGATTTTGATGTTCAAAACTGAGGTAAATAATTTTTAAAACACTTAGGAAAAGCTTGAGTACATCAAAATCTCAAAAATAAAACCTGATACAATTAAATGGTACATGTGTCATATTAAAACAATTGGAATGCATCCCAAGAGGACAAAAAAAAATCACAAAAGATTAGGGACATATTTCAAAATACATCACTGAAGCAATCAACAATCATTAAAATGAACAACATATCACCATAGGGAGTCTTAAATTAAAAATCCTTCATACTTCAGAAATCAGTATAGTTAGTGTTGCCAATGGTACACTTGGGATTATTTTAATATACTATAGGATCTAGCTGTTTGGTTGATATGCATAGTTACCCCTTTGATCAGTTATCATTTGTAATTTCCGTTTTTTTTATTATTATTTTGCAGATAACATTTCCAGTGATTTATCATCAGTCCTCTGTTTTAATGGAGGGATTATTGTTTATTACATTAAATAGTTTTACCTCTTAGAGAGGATTATTTTGTCTTTTTTTTAGGAAGAAGAAGAGGCAATTTGCCATATTTCATATTGCCCGACTTCTGTTTAATGGTGAGGACATTTAACCTAAAGATGCTTGCTGGTGGCCACACTTCAACTAGTCATCGTGCAGAAGAAAACAAATTTGATCCAGCATTTTACTCTATGATCTTTTAGTACCAATATATAGAAATATCAGTGTCATTCAGTCCTGGCTTTACCTATTTAAAAAAAAAAAAATCATTAGTGGATTGAGGATTTAATCTGTGTCTCTTTTGCAGACACTGTTTCTATGACTTTTTTTCACTTGAAGAGAAGTTGAGGAAAAAAGAGGGAAGTATTTTCCATTTTATTCCTATCTGATATAATCTGTATGAAGATTCAAGACCGAAATTATGTAGATATTCAGAAGAACAAATATCTACAGTGTGTATAATAATGCGTTTTAAAAAATGGTGCAGATACAGACTTTATAATAAAGAGACCGTAGCAAGAGAAAGATACTTTTATAAAAATATTGTAAATGAAACTTGAGAAATATTCTCAAATTTTGTTTCATTGCAGTTATAAATAGTGATGAAGGAGCTTTTTGAAAGGAATAAATTACATTTAAAAAATGTGCGATTGAAGGGAAATAGTTGATATTTATTATAAGAGCTAAGATTTAGACAATCCAACCTATAGTTATTCAAGTCATCAGTGATATGTTGGTGTTGGGCCAGAAGGTTCTAGCCCTCCATTTGCTCTTACTGTGCCATTAAATTTTACAGAAGAAGTGCTAGAGCTGATATCAATTTCTGCTTGTGTTTCTGTTCTGAAATGTGAAGTGCATTCCATGAAGAACAGGACTGCTGTGTACTAAAATAAGCACTTAATGCCAGCCTCTTCTGCAAAGAGCAACAATGATCTCTAGTGGCAGCAAGTTTTATTTCAAGTTTAGTGATAATAAAAAGAAGGTGTTCTGCATCCTCATTTAATTTAGGTTGATTGTGTTGATTGTGAAAAAGTTTTCTTTTTAAAAAAAAAGCATTCAAGTAGAAGAAGTTAATGAAACTTAATTCCACTTATTCAGTATTTGTCTCCTCTCAATATGTATTCAAGCTTTCAAATCTAACATCCCCTTTGAAAATAACCCAGTTTTACACATGCAATTGTCTGCTATATTTTTTGTTTCACAAACTCTTTCAGACATATTACTTTCATAACAATTTTCAGCCGAGGCCTAAAAATTTCTGAGTTACTGTTGATACAACAGAAAACAAAAAAATGATAAATTCACTCTTCCCTGTACACAGAGTAGCTTTATACTGTCTTTATATATTTGTAATTTATTTTCCATCAAAAATATTAGGTTTTGGCCACGCAAACCAGCAGCATTTTGTTATCTAGGAACATATTATTAATAGTATGATTAGGAATTCTTGTAAAATTTTTGTATTTAAAGTCAACTCAGGATTACAAGATACTGGATTTTCCATTAGTTTTGAAAGAAAAGAAAGAAAGAAAAAAAAAATCAAAAATCAAAACTCTTTTCTTTCCATATGCTGTCCTCATTCTGTTTTAAAAATATTAGGCCAATAGTGTTTTTTTAACCTCATAGCTGCTTATAATATGAAAATGTGTTTTCATCTCTCATTCTTTGCATCCTTTCAGAGATAGCAAAGAAATGCAAGACAAAGCAAGACAAAGCAAGGCTGCATTCATACATAGGTGTAAGGAAGAATCTCAATTATTCATCATATTGAAAATTATTTACATAGCCTCTCTGGCCATTAGATCTGTGGTTAAAAGTTCTGTGAAGCCATATAAATCTGTTTCCCTTTGGGATCCAGAAAACTATGTTTACTATTTTTCTAAGGTCACCTTAATTATTTTGGAGGACTATGTATGTTAGATGTATAATGCAGGGCTCAACAGAAAATGTACTGACAACCTTTCAAATTGGCACAGAATCATCAAATGGTTTGGACTGGAAGAGACCTTTAAAGTGGAGTGGAGCAGAGGGGCAGAATCCTCTCTTCGCCCTGCTGCCCATGATGCCTTTGATGCAGCTGAGGACGCATCTGGCTCTCTGGGCTGTGAGTGCACATGGCTGGGTCATGTCCAGCCTCTCATCCACCAGCATCCCTGAGTCCTTCTGGGCAGGGCTGCTCTCGATCTGTTCATCCCCAGCCTGTGCACTTGGCCTTGTTAAACCTCATGAGATTCCCGTGGGCCCACTTCTCGAGCTTGTCCAGGCCTCTGTGGATTGCATCTTGTCCTTCAGGTGTGTCAATCACACTGCTCAGCTTGGAGCCATCTGCAAATTTTTGAGCTATTGACTGTTTCTGTCTGTATGCAACAGCCCAGCCTGTTCCTTATTCACATATCAGTCCATGTATTGAATCCATCTCTGTCCAGCAAAAGAGAAGGATGATGTGGGGGACTGTGTCAAAGACTTTACAGAAGTCCAGCTAAATGACATCTGAAGCCCTTCCCTTGTTCACAGATGTAGTCACTCCATCATAGAAGGCCACTGGGTTGGTCAGGGCAGACTTGCAGGACTTGCCCTTTGTGAAGCTATGCTCGGTGTTCCAAATACCAACCTGTTCTCCATGTGCCTTAGGAGAGCTTCTAGAAGGATCTGTTTCATGATCTTCTTAAAGAAGTGAGACTTATAGGTCAGTAGTTCCCAGAATTCTCCTTTCCACCCTTTTGAAAGATGGGTCAAGACAAGTAAGATATTCTCTTTTATACGAGTACAATTATGTAGTGCAGGTATTTTTGCTAGATGTATGATGGAAACCTTGACTTCTGTCAGGAACAGAACATTCAGCTTTCTTATTCTCCTTTAGTTTTCCTCTTTCCACATGCTTTTTTACTTGGCTTCACTTTTCCCCTTGTTTGTTTTTTTGCTTGGTTTTGTGTTTGGTTTTTGGGGATTTTTTGTTGGTTGAATTGGATTGGGTTGGGTTTTGTGCATGATACATATATTATTACTATGTTTCAAGGAACTTATAGTGTCTAAAGGATGTTGTTGATTAATTCTTTATCTGTGTTTAAGAGCAAGGAACTCGGGGATCTAAAAGATGTGCTGTAAAACATATTCGTGAAACATATCAAATGAATTCCCTAATCCTAAAACATTTGGTGTTAAGAATATGTACAGTGACAGACAGAGCACCAAGTTTCAAAATGGATCCCAAAGCAGCTGGTAGTCTGAACAGTGCTTCCTAATGACATAGTCCTGCTTGGAGTTAGTCAGTGGAGAAACCCTGAGAGTCAAAAAAATCTTCACTTACATTTTCAAGCTGAGATGTTTTTCCTGTTTTGTGATGAGATGTTCTTTAAAAACCTATAACCTTTCTCCAAAAGCAGAAAACCCTGTTTAGTTTATGCCCCCTCATTATATAGTAGAGAAATAGCCTTCTTGTCAAGACAGTGAAAGACTTTTCAGGCCACCCTTCTGTAACCTGTATAAGTAGTATTAATACTCTATTGCCTTTTTCCTTGTAAGATTTTCAAAGTGAAATCTATGCTAGAGAGAGTTTTACCTCTTACCTTTTAAAGATCCTAGTAGTATGTCATCTTCTGAGGACGGACGGACAGATGAAAGAAAGAGAGAAAGAAAGAGAGAAAGAAAGAAAGAAAGAGAGAAAGAAAGAAAGAAAGAGAGAAAGAAAGAAAGAAAGAGAGAAAGAAAGAAAGAAAGAGAGAAAGAAAGAAAGAAAGAGAGAAAAAAAGAAAGAAAGAAAGAGAGAGAAAAAGAATATAAGATAGAACACTGCTATTTTAGCCTCAACAGCTTGTGACACACAGTAACAATGATGCTGTTTTGCTGGAAAAGTTAAAAAAAAAAAAGAAGCTTTTGTCTTGGTTATATTTTTCCTCACTGGCACTATTGGTAAGAGAAATTTTCAGCATGAAAGTTCTACTGGCTGCCTGATGATTTTATTTATATTTGTATTTATGTGAATTTGCCACAAAATCTGGTAACTCAGTATATGAACTTGTACACACACATCCATATTTTCCTGGCTTTCACACTCCATGACCACACAGTTTTTGCTACTTTGAAAGAGATGAGGAAGCTACAGCCAGTAAAGAAGCTGTTTTCTTGCTTAGAAGATGTAGTCAAAACTAGCTCATTATGGCAGGGCTTCCAAGATTTCACTATCTCCATATATGTTTGTAGATACAATCAAGGCATTCATATTTAATTGCTCCTTAGTATACTGCATACTTAGGGCTTAGCTCCTTCAAAGCCTCTTTCTTTTCCTTTGTATTAATACAACAACAGATATCACTCAATGTAATATGATTCTTGGTTCCTGGATATGCACATTTTGGATGTAGACTGCTTCCCATGAAGATTGCTTGACCACACATATATTTTCCTGATGACCCTTCCAGACCGCCATTTTCGTTCAGTGTTTAGCCTGAAGCAGACTCTGCTCTTTATCTATACAACATTTGACACTAAGAGAGAAATCTGTAATACTTTTGTCAGCATGTTTCATTTTTTTTAAATAGTCTGTGCACACATAGGTTGCACAAAAGGGCATCCAGAGTTGGGCAAAAGAACAGAAAAGGCGTAAAGTACTTCCATTCACTCAAATTACCTGAAGCTTCTTTTCCTTGTTGTAATCCTTCCCTTTCACTTTAATCACCTCCTGTCATTGAAGTGGCAGGTGAATTCTTCTTTCACAGTAAAGACTTTCTCCTTTTCCTTCCCAGTGTTTCTCTCCACCCCAGCATCATCATTTCAGACCCAGTAAACTCCTTTCAGCCTTCCTCATCCACCACCTGTTCTGTCACCACTTCCTACATCACTGCAGAGCCTGGAGCTGGCTCTGCCAACAGCCTTTTGACTACAACAATTTTACATAAACTTTGTCATTCTTTCTAGCATAATTGCTGATCATAGCTGGTTGTGCAGGCATTAGGCACAGGTGTGCATGCATTTAATTATACATATTAGTCTAGTATTGCTTAGATCCCAAAAGAAAAATATTTGAACATGGGCAGCAGACTACCATCTGGGATAACAAGATGCAACACGTGACAGCCGTTTCCCACTGGAAGAGAGTCTAAAGGCCAAAAGGGTTGTTAATACTTCAATTAAATTTTTTTCCTAAGATAAACAAAAAGGCACCAAAAGTCAACATTAAAAAATGCTAATCTCTTTATCTTTCAGAATTCTAGAGCTACAAATTCCAGTTTGCTACATCCAAAAAAAGGTTTTCAGGTATTGAGGAGCAGGCTCAGAGGAGGAATGGTGTGTCTCAGAGTGCTTTCTAAGTTATTTATTTGCATGAACCAAAAATCAGGAATTTGATGTTCCTGATTACATATAGACTGATAAAAGTTACTTGTAATAATCCAGCTAGAGCTCAAGCCTGGGACAATACCAGGGCATCAGTCACCCTCAAGAAATTTCTTGACTCATTCAGTAACAGTACATGGTCAAATGATTTAGCTTCCCAGTTAATTAGTACAATGTTGAACCCCCTTAATTAAATAAATAATAATCAATTGTCCATGCTATATAGACATGAATTCTCTTTTTCACTCCATTTTCAGGTCAAGTAACTAGTTGCTTGTGGAACAAAAACTGGGTGGAGATTTATTAATAGTTCACTGCAAAGGTTGCTCTCCAAGGACAGTATGAAAAATATTGCTTCATATTTGATTATCTTCACTATAAGTTTTTCAACATTACCTAAAAGGAGTTTTGTCTTTAGATCCTCACTGACATCACAAGATATGTAAAATATATAGTTTGAAATGTCTTGGTGGTAGGGTATGATGCCAGCTTCACAGCTTCTTCAGACACTCCAGGTGGTTCTTCAGAACTTTACAGACACTTTCACTTGAAAAAAAAAATTAAAATAGAGTAAAAAATAATAATATTTATGTTTTAGGCCTACAACTACACCACAAGAGGCCTCCCTGTTCAAGTGATCTGAAACTCTAGAGCCTCACTCAGTCATTCTCCATCATATTCATTTGTTAAGGCATGGATAAACACTGCTACCAAAAGTATTTGCTAATGTAAGCCTGAGAAGGTCCTGTTCTCTGGTACTTTGCTGAGAATCACAAAATTTTAGGTTCTTCCTATATATTTTAAAGGCACAACTAAGAAAATGAAGCATCACCAGTAATTTTATCTACTTAGGTAGATTAAGGTTGCAGTCTGAAAAGTACCACTTCTTTCTGTTGAATGTGTAAGGACAAAACTGGAATCTGAAGATTCACTTAGGATTTCCATCTTTGTTCCTATTTCATGGTAAGAGCTAGCCTTTAGGAATAGGATTCACACAAATTGGCAGGCTGAGCAAGGTATGCATAAGAGTAGGGTAAGAGCTATTATTTAATGTCAGCCACAAGCTCTCGATGGAAAAGTCACTTAACTGTGTCAATCATTTCTCACAAAATGCACCTGCAAGATCCAAATTAAAATCTTATTTTTGTGGAAGGGATTTAAAGACATATTTCCTAAACTGCTCTATTATTGCACTCTATTTTAAGGTACTGTTCTCATAATGTTACTCAAAGCCATTCCCCTCTATAAATCATAGTAATTGGGTCAAAGAGACAGGAACATTCAACATGGGTTTGTGATAGGACCAAGTGTACAGAACACACTCTGGATGTCTTTGCATCACTCATGTTGTGATTTTGCCAGTCCCTGTAGATAAACACTTGGAGACGAACAAATATATGTTCTAATAGTAAAAATATTAAAACCAAGCAGTAAATATAAATTTGATAATTCACATGTAGTCAGTAGAAATATAGACAACTAGTGATTAAGGCATACACAGAATTAAGCAACACAGAGAAGGGGTTCTGAGCTCTGTGTGGTGTCTTGTATTAAACTCTTAAGGAATTTAGCGCTTAGGTACAAATGCTAAAATTACTCAGGACTCAAAGGCTGTAAGCACTATATCTCACCATAGTTTTATGAAATCCAATAAAGTTTGCAATATCCAAGCAATCTTAGAAGAAGAAAATTTATACATTAGATGCAATAAAATCTGATCACTGCACATTAACAGCTATCCTACAATTATAATTTTTTACTTTCTCTTGTTATTTCAGTTTATTTTAATTTTTATGTGATGAGACAGCCACTCTTCATGTCCTGAAATATTCTGAAAAACAGATGTTATGACAATATGATCTTGTGGAAAACTTTTTCAACCATATAAAAGACAAATAGTCTTGCAAAAGAAAAAATAAAAGAAAGCAACAACATAGAATGACAGTTATTTCATATACCTGTTTGACTAGGAACTAAAGAATAGTCTTGTTAATTTTGGAATTTTACTAAAATGGATTACCACTATATACTAACATAAGGAGTATCCATTTAAAATAGGTTTTAGTAAATTAAACTGAATACAGCTTTAAATATTCCTAACAAAACACCTGTTGTTACTTTTTTGCTGATTCTTTCCTCCAAATCTCAGAAATACACAATCGTATTTGAAAAAATGAAAAAATACAATCCTCTAGAACTTCCTCTGACTTTGTGAAAGGCCTCTTTAAAAATAAGATACATATAAGTGAAGAAGTGTGTAATTTTAAGCGTTACTATTCTCAAAAGCCATTAGATGTGTTTTGTGTGGTATATATGGTAGCGGGTGAAAAACAGAAGAAAAAGACTCAGAAACAGATGTTATATCTAGGTAGGAAAGAAACATAACAGAAAGTTTAAATTAAAGAGAAACATGGCCAAACTGGATTTCTAATCTATAGATGCTGCGTAACGTTGGACGTATTGATTGGACATGTAGATTGGCTCTGCTACCAAAACGAAATTTCTTAGGCAGCAACAGAAGTGATGTGCTTTAAATGATAAAATTGTCTCTCATCTGCTCCTGGGTATTTAATTTTTTTTCATGCTTCAGGAATGTAATTCTAATATGGTGTGTATATATATACATGTATATATATACTGTCTTCTAAAACTTATCTTAAATTGTCCTATTTTCCAAAGTGCTGATTATATCAAATTTTACTGAAGAATTTGGCTGTATTGTCTGCCCTGCCTTTTACCTGTCTTCTGAAAGAGGATATCTGAAAGATTAAATTAGGTTGATTATTCATGTCAAGCAGATACCTACATAGGAGAACATCAATTCAGCATTTACAGCATAGACAGTGGAAGGTCCTCCATACAATAATAATATATAAATATAATAGTGGGCAAGTGAGTTGATCATTTATTCACCATGGAATTTGGGTTTTGGATTTATCTACTGGAAAGTCATACAGTGCTGATAACTACAAGCAATCCCTTCAATTGAAATTCAGTCTGGGTTTATGTCCACTCAGAATTGCACAGAGATGCCTGTACCTGAAACAGCCATCAGCAAAGAAAAGCAAAAACTAATTGCTAGATCCTCAAAAGGGCTACAAAGAATTAGTGTAGACAAAAAGAAATAGATTCCTATTAATAGCTGTGACCTATTTAATGATAATTTTATATCCTGTAACTTGCTAATGATATTTTTGTTGCGATACTCTTTTCATTATTTTAAACCTTGCAGTTCCAGTGTAGTGCAAAACATTGTCCCTGTGGAAAGAAAGTTCACTGAAAATCAGAAAAATCTCCAGTGGCATAGGAAATCAAATCCCACTGGCTAGGGAAGCAGGCACAGAATATTTATGAGTGGGTTTTGACTACACAGGAACTCCTATCTTACACTAGCTCAGAAAGCATAAACAAGGATAACAAAAATTTAACGAACTTTGTAGAAAGTCACAAGCAGTAACATCTATAGAGATAAAGAAACCAGCATGCGGTCAGGTAATACTATGGCTGGGATGACATCATAAGAACTTTTGGAAAATATGAAAGAAAATTATTGTGGAACTTCCACTTTTTGCATTGTGAATACTATTACAACACATGAAACCTTACGAGTACAGGTGAAAGAGAAGAGTAGGTCCCAATAATTAAGCCAACGGTAAATATTTCGATCATCATTATCAAATTTTAGAATGGTTTGGGTCGGAAGGACCTTAAAGATCACCTAGTTCAAACTCCCCTGCCATGAGCAGGCACACCTCCAAATATACCAGGTTGTTTAAAACCTCATCCAAGTGTGAACACAATAAATTAAATCCAGTCGTCTAAATACTTTTGTTGTGGTGTGCTGCACAGGAATATAGATACAAAACTCCAGTAAAACCATTGTAAAATTGGACATGAACTTAAACACCTGTAATACTGGGTTGAAAGTGAAAGATTTGTCTATATTAGTGTTATTTTGTCACAGTTTGATTATTAAGAATGAAATCCACACAAACAGAAATAATTCATACTGTTTTTAAAAAGCTGGAATATTAAGTGTTTCATTACCACAATCAATAGTATGAAATAAATGGATTAAAAATCACAAAGCCAGCCTACCATCAAAACCATAGGAAATCAAATAAAATCAATCACCTTATAGCCTTGATTTATGCATTCTTGCTGACTCTTTGTTAGATCTTTTGCCTGAATATACATGAATACAAGCACCTCACTGCCAGTAAATCCAGTGGTACTCAAGGATGCAAAAAAGATTGGTTTCAGTCAACATGATTTTCCCATTATGTGTTTAGGTTCCTGAAAAACAAATCTGACTGTAGTGGTCTGACTCCGGCTGAGTGCCAGGCCCCACCAAGACACTCTATCCTTGCCCTTCTCAACTGGACAAGAAAAACATGATGAAAGGCTCATGAGTTATGGACAGGGAATGATCGCTCATCAATTACTATCACGGGCAAAACAGACCCACCTTGGGGAAATTCATTTATTAGCCATCAGATCAGAATAAGTTAATGGAAAATAAACCCAAATATTGAAACCACCTTTCCTCTACTCCTCCCTTCTTCCCAGGTTTAAGTTCACTCACTATTTTCACTAGTTCATCCCAAATGGCATAGGGGGGATGACAAATGGGGTTGTGCTCAGTTCATCACATTTTTTCTTTGCCACTCCTTCCTCCTCATTCTCTTCCCCTGATCCAGCATGGGGTCTCCCCCATAGGAGATTTCTCCACAAACTTCTTCAGTGTGAGTTCTTCATGAACTGCTCCATTATGGGTCCCTTCTACAGACTGGAAATGTTCAGTAACAAACTGCTTTGGTATGGGTCCCCCACACAGGATCACAAGTCCTGCCCACACCTGTGCTCCAGAGTAGGCTACTGTCTCCGTGGGCCCACAGGTCCTCCCAGGTGCTTTCCCTGTGGCCTTCCCACAGGATCACAGCCTTTTTTCTGGCATCCACCTGCTCCAGCATGAGGTCCTCCACGGGCTGAGGGAGAATCTCTGCTCTCTGCTCCATGGGCTGCAAGGGAAAAGCTGCCTCACCATGGTCTGTCTGCACCATGGGCTGCAGGGGAATCATATCTCCGGCACCTGGAGCTTCCTCCCTGTCCTTCCCCTCCTCCTTCACTGACCTTGGTGTCTGCAGGGTAGTTTTTCTGACATGTTTTCACTCTTCTCTTTGGCTGAAGTTGTGTAGCAGTTTTTTTCCCCTTTTCAAATCTTTTCCCAGAGACACTACCACCATCACCGACGGGATTGGCCTTGGCCAGAAGTGGGTCCCTCTTGGAGCTGGCTGGCACTGACTCTGTTGGACATGGGGGAAACTTCTGGCATCTTCTCACAGAAGTCACTGCTGTAGTGCCCCCACTACCAAAATATTGCCACACAACCCAAACATATTATAACTCTCTACTACTACTCTTAATGCAGCAAATTAAAATTAAGGGTGACTTCACCCCACATAATACCTATTTTAGAACCACTCACATTTACTGATTTACTGTCTGATTTTCAGCTCATCAGCCGCTACCTGACACTGTGACAGATGACTACTTCAACTGTTAAGATTTTAGCACTTATTTTATCATTTCATTTTACCATTTTATTTGCTTGGTTACATTCAGTGCCACCATCAGGCACTATACTTAGGTATAGTACCCAAAGTTTCATTGCTATAGCCTAGGCAAAATGGACATAGCAATTCAGGGGAATTAGACAAAAAAAGTCACCTTATTTACAAGGAATAAGAAAATTCTTTGCAGCATAGGAATTCTGTGCTATGTGCAGAGATAAACCATATGGGGCAAAAGTTCTTGTACCAGTTGAAAACATGCCAAACACTGTTTCAGTAATTTCACAATCTAAATGACTGAGTTCCAGATCCAGAGAACATGGCCCAGCATTGTTTAATTTACACATATAGATCCATGTGTGCTAAAATGAACTCTAATGAATTTTACTATATATGCGAATGCTACATTGAGGTGAACTAGATAATTAATCTTCAAGTTTGGCAAATTCATAGCACAAAAATGTCAAAAGAAGTACTAGTTAAATTCTGTCCTTCTTCAGCTAAAGGCTCAAGAAATACTGCTGATCAACAGAGATAAATAGCAGATCACCAGCTTCTGAGCAGAAGCAAACAGGTAGATGACTTCTGGAAACATGGCCACAGACATCCCCTAGTAAAATATGAAAAACATGTTGTTTACTGGAAATAAAGGGATACAGTTTGTGTCATTGTCAGTTTTTTCCATAATAGGGCAACAGGCAGAGCATGTCACCTTTCAGGGTGTTTGTGCAATTTTAGGCTCTTAAATTTTAAATATTTGACATAAATTATCACAGATTAAGTCCACTTCATTACAGCTATGCAAACAGAGGCATGTATCTGCTATATTATTTCTTTTCTAAACCTTTCTTTCAAAGTTTTTTTTTTTTTTTAAAGCCAAGATTAATAGGCTAAAATTATCATGTTCTGGTCTTAGTACCAAAGTTCCCTTGCTGAAGGGAGTGACTCTGCAGTTCACTGCGAGAATGTTTGTTACTTACTCTAAAAAACATATAAAGCTACTGAATATATTTTTCTCAGAGACCAGTAATGTCTGAACACAAAGCTACTGTTTCTGAGTCTGGGCAGCTCATAAAAGAATGTGTAGTTACATGTGTTTGAGTCTAAATGAAAGAATGAAAGGAATGACCTGGAAAATTGGGCTTTAGATTATCCACATTGCTGGATGTCTTACTCACTAACTGCATAATACCACTTACTCCAGCTCCTTCCAAAATAATGCTCACACACAGTTCCAGGACAATACTTCTACAAGAAAATATAGCCCATGTAAGGTCCCCAAGATTCATTTTTTGGTTGCTAGGAAATCAAAAGTACAGTTTTATCACAATTGTCCATTAAAACACAGTCATGCAGTAATGCACATGCCTATTTGGTGTAATGAACATTGATCTGAGAGTAAGAAAGATGTGTTCCCACATACAAAATGTTTTAGCTCTGAAATTCACTTCCACTGATAATCTTTTATTGTCTACATTCCTTCAATAGTAGTTTTACTCTAGCATCTCTGGAGTGAGAAACATCTGCCCAGTGCAGATGCAGAAACTGACCTATGGCAAGCTGTGACTGTATCCGTTGGATTTCCTTTCTTTTATAGTCTTCTGATACTCTTAGTGCAGCTTAGTATCTTCAAATGAATCCATGTGACTTCATGCAACATGCATCTTCGGAGCCTTACTATAAAAATGTCATTTTATGGCTTCAGCACTGTCCAAATGGGACTGACACATGCATAGACAGCTGTATTCAGTACACAGGCCAGCAGTCACAGGCATTTTTATTTAAAGTCACAGCCAAGAATGATAGCCATTTTTTCATGAGATGTGAAAAGGTTGACAAATATTTCTGGAACACTTTCCCAGAAAGTCAAAAATCTGAATTCAGACCATTGCTCTTCATAAGACTTTCCAAACCAACATCTTTCATCCTCATCTACTGAAATTGTGTCATTAGGGCAGTGTGGCAAAAATATAGGATCCATCAAGTCAGTGAGAGTACAAGAAATCCAGAATATGGTTCTGTAATGTGGAAATCCGGAAATTTCCCAATGAAAGATATTACTCAGACTTCTGGACAACTTCCAGGGCTCTACAAACATATTTCAAAATGTGTGTTTAACATGAAGTGCATGAATGCATGAAAAACCACACCAACTGAGTTTAAAATATAAGATCCTTCAGTTACACAAGCCCATTGTCAGCAAGGCTATGGAAGTAGGGACCTTTTTTTCTTTGTCCTAATCTTACGTTCTTACTATAGCTGGCCACACAGTGGCACAGCTTCAACAAGAAAGACAACAGACAAAATCCCAGGCCAGTTCTTTAAACACTACCAGTATGCTGAATGAGGAACTGGTGTTCCTGTAAAAAAATACCATTGTAGGCTTTTGTTTAGTTGGATTTTGTTGGTTTGGTTTGTTTGCCTGGGTACAGTTTTTTGTTCGGTTGATTGGATGGTTAGCGGTTTTGGTTGGTTGGTTGGGTTTGTATCTGAGAGTATAACCTAGGTTTACACATTTCAATTCTCCAGCCACACCTTCGCCTCCAGTTGTGAATTTGGGCACCAATAAATAATGTGGAAGGGAGCTGAATAGAAAATAACTGAAGAAAGATGGTCACTGATAAAGAGATTGTGCTAATCAGGTATTAGATTATAAACATCATAGAAACACTTCATTTGGCAGAAGCTTACTCTTAAGTTTTTCCTAATGGAAAACAAGGGAGAAAAATAGGGAATAGCTGATATGGGAATTTTACTGAATCTCCGAAGTTGAAAGTCTTGTGAAGGAGATAGTCTTAAAGCATAAAAAATTGCTGTACTGGATCTAACTTGAAGTCCACTTTTCACAGCTTCCTGCTATGTACCATGATTAGGAGACTTACATTTGCTTCAGAGGACAGAAAGAAATACTGATTAAAACAGTTCTCAGAAAAAATGTATCTTCAAAGTAATTTTTACTGCTCAGTTTAGATCACCGTGAATTATGAGGACATAATTTAGAGAACTGAATTAGGAAAACAAAAACCCCAAAACATTATGGAAGCTGTTTTTGCTGTGGGAACTTAACTACACAAAATACACTACTTTTTTGCGGTTTTGCTTTATTCCTTCATGTAACAGACAATTCTTTATCTACCCACAAGATGGCACCAGAAGATCGAATAAAATTTAGTTCTGTGTGTCGGCTCACACACCTTGACGTTCTCCATCCGCATCTTTGCCTCCAAAGTGGCAGAAATATACTATGTATGGCACAGATCCAGAAATTTGCACCTGCAAAACACTTTAAAATTAGATATGGTTTTAATAAAGAGTAAATGCAGTACTCAGATTGATTCAAATAGGCATTCTGTCGCATGTTACATCAATACTTAAAAATATATATTTTGAAAAAATACCTCAGTGATGGTTTAAAAGATAATGGTTAATTCCCAGGTAAGACTATTTCTTCAGTAACATGATTTGAGTTTGGTATTTGATATTCTTTTAAAGGTACACTAGCATACATTTTATCAAACAGCCCTAAGTTTCATAATATTAAAACATTTTTCAAAGTTAATAGAAATTAATATAATTTTTAATGGGTTTCTGTGTAAAGGGGTAAATTTTTTTTAGTGAGGCAACTGCTAGGGACCATAGAGCTGATGAAACTTAGTTTATTTTCTAATTTTTTATTTATTAAATCTTAAGGAAACATTTAGTTTCTGTAGTAATGCAAAGTCTATGATGAATGTTCATATTACCCTCTCCTGGGAATTTTCCACATAAATATATGTTATTTGCAAATTGAAATAAGGCCCTTAGGAGTTATTATTCATTAGTTCTTGTAACAAAGAAATTTAGAAAATCTGTAACATGATGTATCAAACAAGGAGGCCCGTGGGAAAGAAATATATAAGGACAGATTCTTGGCTGATGTTTCAGAGATGTTTATTTCTCCAGCCGCATGGCTGAGGATCTGCCAAGGAACTCTTACAGTCATGGGACCCGAGGGTCCTTGCCCGCGCAGGGGAACACAAAACAACCAATGGGAACGAGGCTGAGCAGTGCCTCCCCCCCAGGGCCCCTCTCCCAGGGCTACATGGCAGGGGGGAGAGAGACCCCAACAGTATTCTTTGAAATTTTTCAAGTTGATTGAACTGTAAAACTTGTACAAAAATTGATCTTTTACAAAAGAAAATCCCTATACCTTTGTAAAAACGAGATCTATAATTAAATTACAAAAATAATCTGATTTACTTCAGAACTCAAGTGTATGTCCTTTCTTCTTATAAAGGATAGTTTATGTACATGACGAAAATATGTATGAAAAGCATTCCAAAAAATAAGACCCTAAGAATAAGAGAAAACTAGCCAAGGAAATTTTAAACCTTATGTCACAGCACATTGCAAATGCTAATAATATGTAGATTATTTGCCATAGCTGCAAAAAGTAAAGAGAAGCATATAATAAATCAGAAATATATTCTAGTAAGGTCTATATGCTGAATGAGGAATTTGTCCTCTTGCCAAAACCCACAAGGAAACATGAAAAAGCAAGTCCTGAATGCTCATGAGAAACAGTCAGCAGTTGTGCAAAGAGTAAATGTAAATTTTTATATGACAACCAAAGGCAACAGACCAGCATGGCTGAGTCAAGGCCTGCTGGTCAAACTTAAGAAGGAAATGAACAAGCAGTGGACATAGGGATGAGAATAAAGTTCAGTTTTTCAGGGAAGGGATCAGGAAAGTCAAGGTGCAGCTGGAGCTGAATTTGGCAAGGGGTACAAAGAATATCAGGAATGGCTTCTACAGGAATGTCAGCCTGAAAAGGAAGGTATACCCTCCTGATAAACATGAATGGCAAACTGGTAACAAGGGACGAGGAGAAGGTTGAGGGGCTCAACAACCTTTTTGGCTCAGTCTCTACTGGCAACCTCTCTTCCCACACCTCTTGAGCAGATGAGCAGCAGGATGGGGACTAGGGGAGCAAAATCCCACTGTGAGAGTTTTGTGACCAGTTGAGGAGCCTGTGTAAACCTATGAGACCTCATGAGATTCATCCCAGAATCCTGAGGGAATTGGCTGATGTAGTTGCCAAGTCACTGTCCACGATATTTGAAGTCACTGAGGTGAAGTCCTGGTGATTGAAAAAAGAGAAAGACTACACCCATCTTTAAAAAGGGTAGAATGGAGCCCAGTGAGAACTACTGGCCTGTCAACCTCCCCTCACAAGTTCCCCCACAACGTCCTTCTCTCTAAGTCGGAGAGATACGGATTTGATGGCTTCTCTGTTCAGTGAATGGGGGCTTAGTTGGATGGTCCCAACCAGAGGGTAGTGGTCAATAACTGAATGTCCTAAAGGGCATCAGTGACAAGTGGTGCCCCTCAGTTGTCTGTATGCGAACCAGTACTGCCTAGTAGCTTCACTGGTGACATAGACAGAGGGATCAAGTATACCCTCATCAAATTTGCAGATGATACCAAGCTGAGCAGTGTGGTTGACACACCTGAAGAACAGGATGCCATCCAGAGGGACCTGGAGAAGCCTGAGATATGGGCCCATGGGAATCTCATGAGGTTTAACAAGACCGCGTGCAAGGTGCTGCACCTGGTTTGGTGGAACCCCCAGTATCAACATGGGCTGGGGGGATGAACAGACAGAGAGCAGCCCTGCTAAAAAGGAATTGAGGGTGCTTATGGATGAGAAGCTGGACATGAGCCATCAACATGCTCTTGCAGCCCAGATGTGTCCTGGGCTGCATCCAAAGCAGTGTGGCCAGCAGGATGATGGAGGGGATTCTGCCCCTGTGGTCTGCTCTAATGAGACCCCACCTGAAACACTGCATCCAGCTCTGGGGTCCCCAGCACAGCAAAAACATGGACCTGGGGGAGCAAGTCCAGGGGAGGGCCACAAAAAGGATCAGAGGGATAGAACATCTCTCATGAGGGAAGGCTTTAAGAACTGGGGTTGTTCAGCCTGGAGAAGGCTCTGGGGACAACCTATTGAGGCCTTTCAATACTTAAAGGGACTAGTAAGAAACATGGGTGAAGACTTTTTACAAGGGACTGTTGTGATAGGATAAGGAGTAATGGTTTTAAATTGCAAGACAAATTAGAGTAGATATGAGGAAGACATTTTTTATTATGAAAGTGGTGAAACACTGAAACAGGTTTCCCAGAGAGGTGGTAGATGCCCTATTCACAGTCAGATTGGACATCACTCTGAGCATCCAGACCTAGCTGAAGATGTCCCTGTCCATTCCAGGAAGGGTTGCACATTTAAAGGTCATTTCCAACCCAACATCATTTTTTTCTGGTCCTCAGTGACTGCCTCATATGTCATCAACACTAGATGTCTGACTTTTTTTTTTTTAACCTAAAATTACTAAAAAAGTATTTTAGAATGAAAACAGGTTATATAGTAATCTGATTTTAACTCTGTGAATGGCAGATAATTTCACTAAACTAAGGGAAATGTGTAAATTGAACTCAGAATTCATACTGGTGTAGCAGAATCCAGAACAGAGACCTTAGTGTCAAAGATCTCATAGAACTATCTAGATCCCTTTGTGAAGTCATAGAAATAATCTAACAAAGTTTCCATTCTATATTTTTGACACTCGTGCTGTATTAGGGAAGTCTGGTCTGAACATATCTCTTTCTTTTAGACTGCAACATCATTGTATTCAGCAACAAAGAGAGTTCATACACTTAAAATATGATCACTATGTAGTTTACCCATGTATAGTTTGCATGAATACATGCTGCTCAGGTTTTTTTTCTATTTACCACAAGATGTGTGGATTCCCTACATGGATGAACAGTCAGTGTCACCCTGTATGTAAACAACTGCTCAGTGGTGTGGTTAAAAGGCTCATTTCTGTTTCTGCAAAAGAAGTATTGCTTTTTACACCACTAACTACTTGCAAGAAATCTCATTCTTTCCATAACTTAACTCAGCTGGGAGTTTCCTGATATGTCCCACTGAAAGAGACATGTTTCAGAAAACACTGTCACCTTTGCAGCACATTTTTAAACGACAGTGATTGTCAGCAGACTGATATCATAAAGGGTGTGTTTCTTAAGAGAATGTAGGCTTTTTTACTTCATCAGTCTCTAGGGTCCATATAGGCAAAGCACAGCAAGTGCCACTTGAGTCATTGTCTGTTATGTTTTAAAATAGAGGGTAGTAATAATAATAATACTAAAACCAAAAGTGTTTTGACTTTCATAAACATTATACATAACTTCAAACTCATAACCTGTATGACTCTGTATATAAAAACTAGGGCTAAACAATGAGAATGCAAACTCAGGCATGAAAAAGCTAGGAAACACGGAATGAAGGTATCCCTTTGCCTTGAATGTTTCTGTTCAATAAGTGTATTAAGACATATGTCTTTAACTGCATTCCATTTTCTTCCACTGCACTTCCTTCCCATTTGGCACACAGGATGGATGGCAATGACAGGCTGCTCCCATTTCCTCCTCTGTTTGAGGTATACCACCAATACATAATTTCTACATTTTGTTCAAGATACATAATGAAATCAAAATGGCACATATCTTGATATTCCCACTCATCTGCGGTGATCTGTTTACCCATTGCTTTTCCTATCCCATATTGTTCCCTCATCCCCGCCTTCCCCTGTCCCTAGCCCCGGCCACCCCCTGGGATCTCCCTATTGGTTCCTGTACCCCAACTCCGCCCATGTACTGCCCCTGAGCCCCTGACAGGACCCGCCCTGTGCCTGAATGGGGAGGTCTCTCTGCCTCTGGGGATGGTTGGGACAAGGTGTGATTAAAAGTCCTCTGAAACCCTCATGGAGAGACCCTTCTCACCTCCTTCACCGTCACCATGCTGTAGAGCTGATAGCTGCCAGAGCAAGAGTGCGGAGCCGTCCCAAATGGACTGTGGGAGGGCGACAATGGTCACACTGCCCTAAGCAGCTCCGCTGAGCTCTCAGGGAAAGCTGCAGCTTGCTAAACTAAACCTAGCACTGCAACACTCATCCTTTCTGTTCTTATTGTGAGAGTGTTTAAATGCTTCATATCTACTTAGAGGTAGAGTTATCCAACACCTCTGTGGTGCTTAAAGAAGAGGTCATCAACCTGCTTAAATGTTACACATAGTGTATTCTAACCTCCATTTAGAAATTTAATTTGAATGCAAAGTGCTGCAGGATGTGACACTCTGCTGTGTCTCATGATGGAAAATTTCCATTTATTCTCTCTTTAAAACCTGAAATAAAGTCACAATCAGAATATTTTGTATGTGAAAAAATCTGACATTCCAGTATTGCCTCTCTGAGCATGAGAAATTCACAAAATGTCCTTTTGTTTAAATAAGAGGTACCAGATGTCACAGCAAGTAAACTACACCTCAGCTGCCTGTGGATTAGCAAATTCCCTGTGTTCAACATTACTTAGATTAAGTGGCAGGCCATTTGCTTTTGACGTGCTGCTATTTGCACTGAAGGACAGGGCACAGCCTCAGCTACATGATTGCATCAAAGTCTACTAAAAAAAGCTTCAGCTTTAGCAACTATAGTAATTAAAAAAAAGCAGCTGACAAAGCCCCCCAAAAACAACATGAGTATTTATTGCTTATGCTTCAAACATGTTTCTTTTGCATATAACCCACAAATAAAAGTGCCTTCAACAATTCTATCTTAAGATATTTTAACAGCTGAAAACATTTTCAAAACCTCTGACTGTTCATTTATAAATCAGAATTGGTATTATGTAGTTTTGTAGAACTTCTTGCTGTCACTCAAGAGGACAAATTGTCTATAAAATAAAAATGTGAGCTGGGAATACCCATGGTAATCTGAATCAACTAGTAAAGTTTGATAGCCATCTATATATTTTGAGTAAGGTTGTTCAAGGTCTACAGGACTCAAATAACCCTTTTTCTCTTGCATCAAACATAAATAAACAAGTAAAACTGTAATCCCTATATCCTACAAAGCATTAAATTGCTCATGTTTCTCATCATCCTCATGTTTGTTAGGCAGCATCACAGAGTAGAATGGCAATATCACTTTATTATTCTACAGAAATATTGGAAAATAATTTTTTTTTTCAGACTCTACATTGTGTAATTTGAAGTGCAAATAACGTGAAATTTCAAGCATTGAAATATTGAACAAGCATTAGATATACTATGCAAGTTCCATCCCTTTGAATCAGGGTCAAAAGCAGTCTGAAACTGAAAAAAATTCAGTGGGGAAAATAAAAGAAAAAGGCAGTAAACAAAGATCAAATTTGTTCAGGAGTAGTTTTGCTGCAAAGGTAGATCTAAATGCTATGTCCATAATACTTCTTCATGATAAGGATGAGAAAAGACTGAGAAAAGCTTCTGGAAGGTTTTGCAGTCAGATGTTTGACAGCAACAGCTGTCTCCAGGCTGTACACTGCTGCAACATGTGTGTTTCAAGCCCAATTGGGAGCTGATTAATACTGACAATTTTGGTCCAGGAGCAGTCTCACATAAGGCCGATTCTACTCCATTATCATAAAGCCTTCCTTCTGAGTCCCCCGCTGGGACGTACTGCTTTTGGTACTCAGAAAGCCACACAGGAGGTTGGTGCTGGTCCTAATGTGCATCTCATGAGCCAGAGAAGCCCCGGCATACCCAGAGGCCTGTCAGGTGGCTGATGCTACAGCCTCTTTGCCTCTGAGCACTTGAGCTCTGGAGCTCTGATGTGTCTACCAGAGGACCTACCTCTGCCCTGCCACTGATCAAAAGGAAGAATAGGAACAAGGCCTAGGACATATATCTAGGACCAAATCTTCCACTTCAATGCCTTTCAGAGATTCCTCTGTGATACAGGTACGACAATGGGGAGAAGAATGCTGCTATATGTCTTCTTCTGTCCCCTCTAAGAGATATATATATAGCATGGTTTATTACATTATTCCTGCTATGCTGAGAAGAATGTTCCTAACCTGAGTCCTCTAGACTCAGTAAAGTCCCTGTTCCACTTCCAGACAGAGACATTTCCCAGAACAGAGACAAGTGTTCACCATATCCCTTCCTAGAAAAGCTAACTTGATATGATTGTCTCAAGACCAGGGGCTGGCTAATGTGAACAGAGAATAATATGTTGCCATCCCTCCTACTTCTGATTTTATAAACCTCTATCATATTTCCCCTAAGTAACATTTTTTAGATTAAATGTTCTTAGCTTATTCAGTCATTTCTTGTTCAGAAACTAATCTGTATTTTTCTGCCTTCTTGGGACTTTTCCTAAGTCAATATATTGTATCCTTCTTTAGAATCAGAGCTGCTTGAGTTATTCAAGGTGTGGCAAAGTCAGCTGCCAGCATTATGGTGGCTTGTCTTGTTCTGTCTCCTTCTCCTAATTTTCCCTAGCATTTTATTTGTTTTTCTGAACACTGGTATTATAAAACTGGTATTTCAGGAAATGGTTTTTTACACCTCAAGATATCAGTCTTGAGAGGTAATGGTTAGTTCAGAGCCTATAATTTTATATGTGAAATTAGGATTGTTTTTCTCCCATGTACATCGTGTTGTATTATTTACACTGAATTTCATTTGACATTTTTGCCCTTCAGTCTTACAGTTTTCTTTTAATTCCTCACAGTTAGCTTTCTAACTTACTATCTTGAATAATACGGTTTTGTCAGCAGCCTTTTTCTTTTCAATAATCTCCAGCTTTCCAGGTCAGTGATGAATATGTTTTACAGTACAGGTGCCTGCTTACCAGCATTGATGACCTGTCTCCACTTCAAGGACTGACAACTTGCTCCTATTCGTGTTTTTCTTTCTCCTAACCAGTCATTTATCTATGCAACAAATGCCTTTGCTCATGCCACCTAATTTACTTAAAAGCTTTGTGTGAGATACTTTGTCCAAAGGCCTTTTGAAATCCATGTAAACTAAATAAATTCCCCCTCCTCTCCCACAATCACTCAATTTCAGATAAGTCTCCCACTGAGAGCAGCTCCCTAATGGGACTCTCCACTCCCCTTGTTCTTCTGCAAGGTTCACCACTGAAACCTCTCAACAATGACCTTTTTCTACTTTGTTTTTAGTGTACCTTTTGTATTCTGATCATCAAATGGCTATATAGACTTCTTGATCCTGATATGTGTAAAAAAAGAATGTTAGTTTTGTTTCCCTTTGCCACTTGTTTGTTCTTCTTAATTACTCTTTATACTTTCGCATTCTATGATCCCTCCTAGTTTCCTCTGAATGTAAGTGTATGACTTCAGCTTTTTTTAAATTATTTCTAGAAACCTCCATTATATTACTATTCAATTTTTGCTTTATATCTTATAGTCTAACTTGCTTTACAAAAGTATTAAAAATATTGATTCTTTTTTATGAAACAAGTTGCATGTTGCTTTTTTTTTCTCTTCACCCTGAAAAACTGACTTTCTGAATTGCTGCTGTGTTTGAAGTGGGACCATAAGAGAAACAAAAATGACATTTACTCTCTCAAGTTATCCAGAGAAATATTCCATATTCTCATGAAAACCTTCTATGCACACAACTGGAAATGGTCTTCTTACCAAGTTTATTCCTGGGGTTTTTTTGCGTGGGGGGGCTGGCAAGGGGATAATTAGACTAAATTGGCTTAAGTGCATGGGTCAAATTTTTCTTGCAAAATTTAAAACAGGCAACAGAGATTTGAATTGATAAGAGGATGAAAGCCTAGACAATAGAAATTAATCATGATTTGCATTTCTGGGCAAGTAGCTGGAGAGAAATATTGTCCCTTGGGTCATGTGCCAGGAAGTGTATATTAATTTTCTGCCTTGCTGTAGATGTCATGAGTGAAAAACATAGAGAAAAGGATGTGTTCTGAACATTTCAGAATCAGGTCTCTACCTTTAATATTCTTGCATAGAATCATTTTAACTACCACCTGCTTTGGATTACTGTAATTTCCCCAGGTTTAAATTGAAGTAATTTACAAAAGATTCTGACATCTTTCTTAAAGGTTACAGAGTAAAGAGAAAAAGACCAAAAGGTCAAATTTCAAGAAGAACAGTTAAGTAGAAAATCATGTGTGATGAAAATAACCAAAAATTAAAGTTTTTTCCTAGAAAAGACTGCAGTTACAGCCTTTCATATAGCAAGAACACTAACATTCTAGATCACAACTATTTATCTGGAATAATATTCTATTTATTTAAATATATACCACTGTAATTTTTCTCTTTTCTGATCTTTATCACACCATTATTTCATTTTTTGAAGTTAAGTGCCACTTACATTTTTCTTGGAGTATGACTAGTGTAACATAAAGGAAGCCATTTATTATTTCATCAGAAGTTATGTATTCCTATTGCCATGCATGTCAGCTGCTGGTGAAATGAGGCCCTTCCATTTGGGACCCTTTTATACTGCCACAACAAATAAAAAAAGAAGGAAGTGTGAGTAATAATGAACAACATAACTCAAGAATTACTATTATACTTGTATATTCTATATGATACACTTACTATCTTTGCACTGTCTTAGTTTTTACATTGTCTTATCCAGTATTTTACTTTACAATGTGTATATAATAGAATAACCTGATAAGTAGTTAAAACTATGTCAACACTTCCTCCACTCAAAAGGCTTTGACTTGAGTAGGGTCGAGGCTTAAGCTTGACAGGCAGACTGGGTTCTGTATAAGCAGCTCATATAGTGGTGGAAAACAAAGTAAGAGAATACAATTTTTCGGGGACTGACAAAAGAGAATGAGCTTGGTCTTCTTTCCTTGTACTCAGAGGGGTATATTGGATGGAATCTAATTCATTAAAGGCAGTTTCTTTGTCTATTCTGACACTTCTGCTCCAGTTAAAATGAGTTCAATTAACTAGAAATTCAGCTTGAAGGCCTTTCCTCACAGGTAAAAGTGTTTGTAATTTGCCTCTGGCGATGTAGTGTGGCAGGGCCTCGGTAAACATCAAAAGTGAGACAGACAATCCTTGTTTCTTAGTCTCCAAACCTCCGACTTGACTGCAGTTACCACAGAGCCGTATCTGTTCTCAGCTACTGGTCAGGCATTTGACCTGAGATCATGTCAGAATACTCCAGCCTCTCAAAGCTCTCTAATTAAAAAAGTGTGTTGCCTGACAAGAGGATTTGAAAAAATACTGATGTTTTCTCCTGTTAATATAAGTATCAATAACAACAATAATATGAACTGTTATGAAGAAAATAAAATGTAGCTTGAAATTGTCAGAAAATAATTGTTAGCTTTTGTGGTGGATTAGCCTTGGCTAACACCCAGGCACCCACACAGACACTCTCTTACTTCTCCTCAACACTATGAGGAAGAAAATAGGCTGGGAAAGCTCAAGGTCAAGATAAAGACAGGGAGTTTATTTACTAATTACTGTCATGGGCAAAAAAGACTTGAACAGCAATTAAAAATATATAAAGCACCACTCTTTGTGAGATGTAAGGGCCATTTAGAAATAGATATATGGAATAGCCTTTTTTAAAATTTTATTCCTGTGTGTATGTGTTTGATATTTACAGACTGGTGCTCAAATGAAAGGATACCTCTTAGATAACCAGCTGAACCTCAACATGTGTACCCTTTAATCAAATTTCAAAATATTTTAGATTTTATTTTCCATTGCTAATGATTTTTTCAAATGAATAAGAAATGTTCGGAAGGTTTTCTGTAGAACATCCTTTAAAAATGAAGTTTCACCAGTCACTTTATAGAAAACTTGAAAACAGCAGGTGTGTTGCACTACTCAGACAATAAACAAGCTTTTTTTTCCTCACAGGGAAAGACAAACAGTAATGTAATAAAGATGTAGACAAACAGAGTCTAACAAAAAGATAGTCTTGACAATGTAATGGGAGGAATTCTAACACAAATCTATACAGAATTCAACAGTTGTAATGCTGAATTAATCTTCTATTGCCCACAAATGTTGAATGAGAACATATCAAAATGCAGTAAATGGTAGACTGATAGCAGGTGAAAAGAGAAACTAAAGACAACAGACAAATCTTTAGTAACATTTAATTTTAGCTAGTTAATCTATCTTGCTCACATAGTCAACAATGGCCAAGAGGAAAGTCATAATCAAATTTATATTTCCTAGAACTGTATACTTCTGTGAGTTTAATTTAAGTCAAGCAAGAGGTCAATTATAGGGAAAAAGTTTTAGACTAACTGATTTTTAGTTTTCATTTGATACATACAGTGCAGTTAATTGCTTTCACATGCCCCTAGGAATGTAACAATGTAATATTTTAAATTTAGTTACAATTTTATTATAATGTGGAAAACATAATATGGAAAATTGTTTTAATATATTCACTTATCTTAAAACTCCTTAATGATAAATTAAATAGGTTACTATTTATGCAGAATTAAGCACTTAAATTTGGCCTAGAGAATTTCAGACAGGTAGAAGAAAACATTTTTAAGCATTTGAGACTCTGATTTAGGTTTTTGATTCACATATCAATTAATGTGACGAGGCTGATTTGAATTTTGAAAATTTTTTTTGCACACTACTTTTAATTTGTTTAGAGAAAAAAATAGTTCACAAACAATATTTTCCGGACACTGTAAAATGATTAATACATTTGAGAGTGTTCTAATTTGCCCACAGAGAATTCAAGAACACAGAGAGGTGAAATTCAATGAATAAATTAGAAAAAAACTTTCTCAGCTTAAGTTAGAATGCACAGATCAGCAAATTTAGTCACCTCCTTTCAATGCTTACACTGATGAATATATCATCCCAGCATTTTTTTAATTTGCATAATCTTAGGGATGCTGTTTGTAGTTGTTAATGTGTGTCAGTCATTTCTATTATATATTAATGGCTATCAAATTCATTTTTTTCATTGAAATAGGGCATCACAACTAAATTTGAAGCTTATCTTGCTGATATTTTTTATATCATGTAATGTATTCTACATGTTATCCTGCCTTTTAAATATAGCACATAGAAATAATTGAAAAGAATACCAGTGAAAAGAATGTTATCTTAATCGAGCAATTCTTAAGACACCTAAAAAGACACCTAAAGAACTGAACTGAACAAAAGAATTCAAGAAAAAAAAGTAATTTTCATACCCAGGTAATACTTGAAGTGTTCCATATTGGGGAGAAATCTCCTTTATGCTGAGTGTGTAGCTAAGTGACAGTTAAGGCTCATTTTTAGGTGATAATTGGATCTTTTGAAAATCTTATGTTGAATTACTGCTCAGGTAATTACACTTTTTAAAAGAAACAATCTGTTTCTACTGAAACAATTTTCAAATCCAACTAGTTCAGTGGCTTTAAATTGAGCAAATCTGAACATAGCCACTCATTTGGGAGAAAGAACATGCCTGTTCTGTAAAAATGCAAATTTTATGAGAATGTACTACAGCTTGCAAGAATACAAGCAATTTGGGTCAACTAGCAAGCACAGATAAATAAGTTAAGATGCTAAAATTGGATCTTCCTTTCATTTACTGAAACCCCCTTGGTACTTTTCAAAGAGTGCTGGTGAAAATTGTGTTGTTTTAATGGTTTTTTTTTCTACAACTCATTATTTCACGAGTATAAACCTAGATGAAGGTTAAAAGACCTTGGGATGAAGAAATAATTTTGACAATCTTAGAAGCATTCCTCCCTAAGTACTAAGTAATGCAGCCATTTCTTCGCAATAGATGTTTAAATAATAGAAGCTATGTTTCTATGTGATTGGTAGGAGGGCCAATATCCAAATATAATATGGAAAATAGTTAAAATATTTGTATTAGTTTATGTATATATAAATATTAACTAAAGGCAAATATTTGGTTGCTTTAGGAAGATGATTACCTTGTCAGATATGAAATATGGCTATAAAGGGAAACTTTATCACAAACGAAAAGACCCATTACTTGAAGAATACATGTTATTAGAGTGAAAAAAAATTGTAAATTCATGGACCCAAATGGGTACTATTTTGCTTGAAATATTTATGGAAATACTGTGTTGTCTATATTTGATGATAAGTGGTTGTTGAAGAGCTGACATGTCATTCTATCCAGTTTTTGATGCAAGACTGTATTAACCTTGAGTTCAGGATGATATTAATCCTTCTTGTGCTCTCCTCACACAATACAACAGTGTGTCATCTGCAGCATGGATACATTAATAATCAGCAGGAATTTTCGAGGATATTGACAAAAATGAGAAAGTGAAAAAAAATCATCTGTTCTGAAACATTAAGGTAAAGTTAGAGATTAGACTAATCTAGTCAATTAAATAGAAATAGACTGGGCTTTGTTTGTCTGCATTTTTGTTTTTAAGAAAAGAAGTTAAAGAAGGCTTGGGGATATTGCTTATTATATTTTTAGTTTATTCAGTTGAAATCTGAATAGGACTTAATAATGTCAGTCCTTACGAGCATACAGTAATAAGAAAAGCTAAAAATCCCCCAATGCTCAAAACTGAGCAGGTTGAATACTAGCTTATATGAACAGGTATTTGTTTTATTGAAACAAAAATAGAGAGCTCATGAATAAAATATTTTAAATCAGAAAATCTATCATAACTGATCCACAGAAATTAATAAAAAATCATGTAATTCCACTGCTGAGGCAAAAATTACACCATGAAAAACAGATGGACAGAAGGGGAAGGAGAGAAAGAAGGCAGTATAGAGTTATATTTTAAATATTTCTAGGATGTATATAATATAATCTCTTTTATTTTTATGGACATTCTTGAAAATACTTTATTTGAACTTCAAATTATCTTTCTGTGCTCCCTCAGAAATGTGTCAGAGCAGAGGAAGGGAATTATTTCATATGAAAATGAATCTTTTTATGTTACTGCTTTCTGGAATAAATATGTACAGCCTCCACCATAGTTCACAGACTCAATTTCATTCTGCTTTTGATCATTTCATTTCACGTGTGGAAGACCACATCCAAAGAGTTGAAGTCAACAGCTTTGTGTCCCACTGGAGAGCAGTATCAAGTGGTGTGTAGCAAGGTTCCATACTAGGAGCAGTACTGTTCAATGTCTTTATTATTTACATAAACAGTGGGATTTCATATTCTCTCAGCAAATTTGTGGATAACACCAAGCTGTGTGATATGGCTGACATGCCTGATGAACTGGATGCAATCCAGAAGTGTTGTGGTTTAAGTGGTGCAGCCAGTTAAGCCCCACGCAGCCACTCACTCACTGGAGGGGAGAATAAGAGTAAAACTGAGAACATCCATGGATTGAGATAAAGACATCTTAACAGGCAAAGCAAAAGCAGTGTACCCAAAAAAAGCAAAACAAGGAATCAATTCACCACTTCCCATGGGCAGGCAGGTGTTCAGCCACCTCTGGGAAACAGGGCTCCAGCCTGCATAACAGTTACTTGGGAAGACAAATGTCATCAACCTCTTCCTTCTTCTTCCCCCAGCTCTATATGCTGAGCATGATGCCATGCTATGGGATATCCCTTAGGTCAGTTTGGGTCGGCTGTCCCAGCTGGGTGTCCTCACATCTTCTTGTGCACCTGCATCTTCCTTGCTGATGGATTGGGGTGAGAGGCAGAAAAGGCCTTGACTGTGCAAGCACTGCTCAGCAACAACAAAAACATCTCCATATTATCAACATTGTTTCCAGCCTAAATCCAAAACCAGCCCAATACTGGCCAGTGTGAAGAAAAGTAGCCCTACCACAGCCACAACAAGCACAAGAGGGACCTTAAAAGGCTTCAGGAGTGGGCACATGTGAATCTCATGAAGTTCAGCGAGGCCAAGTGCAAAATCCTGCATGTGTGCTGGGGCGATCCCCACCATCAATACAGACTGGAGGCTGAACATTTTCAGGGCAGCCTTGCTAAGGAGCACTTGGAGAAAGTGATGGATAAAAAATTGGACAGGAGCTAACAATGTTTCTTACAGCCCAAGAGACCTACTGTGTCCTGGGCTGGATTAAAAGAGGTGTTTCTACCCCTGTACTCTGCTCTGGTGAAAGCCAAATGGGAGTACTACATGCAGATCTAGGGCCCCCAGCCCAAGATGTGGACTTCTTGGTGGAAGGAATTGAAAGCCATGCCTGTGAAGACAGGCTAAGAGAAATGGGATTGTTCGGCCTAGAGAAGAGAAGGCTTTAAGAAGACCTCATTGCAGCCTTTCAATATATAAAGGGGAGCTGTAAGAGAGAAGGAGAGATATTTTTTACCAGGGTCTGTCAGTGACAAGACAGAGCAATTATTTTAAACATAAAGAAGGTAGGTTTACAGCCATGGGGGGTGGTGAGGCACAGGAACTGGTTGCTCAGAGAACTGGTGGATGGCCCATCCCTGGCAGTGCTCAAGGCTGGGTTGGGTGGTGTCCCTTGGAAGGGGGGTTGGACAAGATGATTTTTTAAGGTCCCTTTCAACCCAAGCTATTCTATGATTCTATAATCACCATTCAGAAACTCATTGCTGTGTCAGTAAAAAGCAAAAAATATTCCTTGGAGATTAACAATGGAAGGAGAAGACTATGGCTGGCTTCAGACCCAATGACATGGCATTTCTTGTAGAATGTGTGTCCTATAACCATAGAATCATGTAGGTTGGGAAAGATCCTTAATATCCTCAAGTCCAGCAGTTAACCTCACACTGCTGAGTCCACTAAACCATGTCCCTAAGCACCACATCTACATATCTTCTAAATACCTCTAGGGGTGGTGGCACAACCACTTCCCTGGACAGGCTGTTCCATTGCCACCATCCAGGCAGTGTGACATAATGACTTTGCTGACTCTGCTTTTACTGACATCTTAAGCTCTTAGTAATTGATCATCATCAGTAGAAATTATTACAGATAACCATAAAATATTTACTGCTTTATAAATCAAATTATCTCAAAAAACCAGTGAAATTAAAGGAGAACTGTGTGATTTGTGAATACAAATTGCAAGCTCACAATGAGATACACGTTCCAGCTGTTTATTAAGCATTCTAAGTGCATTTGCATTTGAAGACATAAGGTGTGTGGATTCATTATATCCTAGGTACTACTTTCTAACTTTATTTTATTTAACAACAGTTAATTTAATCTCCTGATTTAATGAATCCATTCACCAACAGATTAAATTCTTCTACAAAATTTTCAAACAAAATGTAATGAAGTCTGGAGTTGTCAGACCACAAGTTAACATAGTGAAATATCCTCATTTTCTCAACATTAAGCATAAAACTTTTTATTGAAATATTTGCCCTAGTAACTTAAAAAAGTTATAAATAATGAATGTCTTTTCTTGTAATGCAAAAAGTTAGATCAATCTACAAAAAAAAAAAAACCAGCTTTTTGTCATTCAGAATTAAAATAAAGTATTTGGACGTAATGAAATAAGAATGTTCAGGTTCAGAGAAAACTTAGTTTTTAAGCCACAATTTGGACAGAAGAAACCAGATACAGAGAAAAATCTAAAAAAAATTGAGCACTGATAAATCGTGGTCTTACCAGTGTGAAAGAATATGTATGCTAATTTTATCTATGAAATGCAAACATAATTTTGTTATTAAAGTGAAAACCTATTCACTGTAGTTACAGTAACATTTATTTAACTCTAAAAATTGGAATATGACTTTGCCAGATAATCTTGTCATTATAACAGGAAATCCATACCAAAATAAATTGAACATTATAGCACTCTGTTACCACCTAATAAACGTTGTTGCCATTTGTCCAACAAAAATATTAGGAGTGTGCTCTGGTGATCTGAGTGGTGGGCTGTGAAATTGGCACCTGTATTCTTCATCGCTGGATGTGACCTTGAGCATTCTACTAAAATATAAATCTCATTGTATTTCAAAGGCACATTTAATTGAGAAACAGGTTACAAGTACCTCAAAAACTGAATGCCTCAAAAATTTAATAAAAGAAATTAGTAAACATGTTTGAAAATGTGTGATGTGTGTTACATTAAGCATCAAATTACTATGAGTTTAATAATCTAAAGATAGGATATCAACAAAGACTTGTATAATGCAGAGATCTAAAATGTGTTTGATGCCACACAGAATATATGGAAAAGAATTTCACACTTGAACATCAGCATCCTTGATCTCTTAACATTGTGCGAAAATTTATTTTTTGAGATTATGAGTTGTACATCATATATCCGTGTAAAATATGTTACTGTGAAAAGTTTTAATCTCCTATTTTCATTTTCTTTAAAAAGAGAAATAGACAAAATCTTTCTTCTCACTGTTTTTTTCATTTCACAGATTACACTTTTGTGCCATAGAGTGTCAATCCTTTTGTTCTTTGCACTTCCTCCCAATTTTAAGTGCCACCCATATTCAAGCACATCCATTATTTACAACATTTTTATATGACATCAGTTCAGAAATATTAGGACCACAAAGTCCAAGTAAAGGCAGCAGAAAGCTCTGAACTCAACTTGCATTACTATTTGAAGCCAGTTTTATATTACCAGTCGAGTAGCACCCTAGCCTTCCAGCTTCCCACTGAAATTTCACAGAATACAGCAAAGGGACTTTGTGGCTTACAAAAAGTTTTATAGGGGTGACTTTAATGTGAAGGACAAAATCCTTCCAAATCTTCTTGCTGTCTGGTCTATTCATAACAGATCAATAAAGAAATAGTAAAATTGTTTAAAAGTAGACTTCTGATATTAAGAAGGAATATAATTTGAAGAAAGTATTAACAGTTACTGTCTGTTCTAGTTATATATGTGTGAGCATTCTATGGCAAAATAAAAAGAGAATAAACTTCCTTCTTGCCATCAAAGTGACTGTGAAGAAGGACTAAACATCTGTGTTGCCCCAAATAGAAAGACAGTAGATAAATATAAATTTTTCCTGGATGAGAAAATCAAATACATCCATAAACACTCCCCATCACTGAAGTCAACTAATACAGAACTGCATGTATCTGTGGGGATAATTTCCTTTATTCTGCAAGAGAGGGTGACAATGTGCAATAATAAGAGAGAATACATATAATATTTATCATAAGAAATTAATAATTTTATTATTAAAATAAGAATAAAATAATAAAGAAATGTGGAATATTTTAATTCCTCATATATATATATATATATATATATGCATGGGAATTAATTAGAAGAGGACTGGTTTTCTTGAGTCAGAAGTATTTACCTTATCATTACTCTTTAATTTAATTTTAGGTATAGCTGTAGTTGCCATGTACCTGTCAGAATTTGTAAAGACCTTCTATTTATACCAAAACCATTTTAGAGACATTTAGGCATAAAACCTCAGAAAACTGTAAGAAAGAAATGTACTCTATTCCTAGAGTGACCTATGTCACAGAATGAGAAACAAAGCATAAATGCATAAATGGATAGATTTCAGCCATCAAAAATTTCCATAACATGGGATTTAGACATTATTAATGTTCTTGAATTCAAAACAATGACTCAGTCAGCCTGCTCACAAGTTCAGGCTAACCTCAAGGGAATTTTCAATTGACTGGTAGCTCCTTTTTGAAGAGCACAGATCTCAAGACACCTGAACTTAGAATTGCTAGAAACTCTTGCTTAAATATCAGAGCCATGCAGAGACAACAAAAAGTATTGCCTAGGTCCACAGGGGAACCTATCTCTCC
Organism: Corvus cornix cornix; assembly: GCF_000738735.6. Classification (NCBI taxonomy): domain Eukaryota; kingdom Metazoa; phylum Chordata; class Aves; order Passeriformes; family Corvidae; genus Corvus; species Corvus cornix. The sequence goes on along the minus strand of NC_046332.1, from coordinate 65,541,162 downwards.
TGTGTTCATAACATTCCTAATGTACAGTGACAGCCCAGAGTTCAGCAAGACACACAGCAGTCACAATCACTTTACAGGGTATGAACTGTTGGCACTGTCACCACCAGCTAACTTTTATACAGTGGTCTGTTCTTGACATTATTTACCCAGCAGGTGTGGAACAAACATTCTGAATCCCCCACAGCATGGCAATATGTAGTCAAACACTAAGCTCTCAGCCTCCAGATATGCTAGACACTCTCAGCTGAAGCTGCCCACTTTGGAGTTTCAAATTTCATGTTAAAGTCCTGGCAGGCTTCATTGTAGATATGTGCTCCTCTTTCACAAAAAAGAACTGAATAAAACAAGATTTGGACCAGAGAAAATAATGAAGGAATTTCATCCCCAAATATATATCACATACTCAAGTGAATGATCTAAATATTTCCCAAAATTATGTCAGTGTTACTCAATGCAGTGAGACTCTCAGAAGGATACCAAGGTAGTCTAAAAATATCTAGAGATCTCTAGTATAAATCATGCAGGCATATATTCGAGAAATTTAAGGACAAAAAACCAAAACATCTCTCAACTGAAGCTGCATGAATTAATGAAGTCGCATGATGACCCTACTATTGCAAGAACTCCATCAGTGAAAGACACTGAACACTCGTCTACAGAGTTCCAAACCCACTTTCTGAGTATTGAAGGATATCAAAGATAAAAGTATGATTAATTTTTAAGTTCTAACAGGGGGGGGGGGGGGTAGGTGGGGGGGTGGGTGTCCTACTTTTTATCCCTTAAATTATCTAGAAGCAATTTTTATGGATATATTTTATTTTTCAGTTTAGGAAAAAATGTAATTTTTATATTTTGTGTTTAAAAATTTAGACCATTCCTTAAGAGAGGTGGTGTCTTTAGAGATCTTTTTTCAGTTCGGAGTTCTCTTTTAAAAATTGAAGCCAAGTTGCAATATTTTTGTAGCGGATGTGTTTCACAATCTGGGGATTTTTTCCACCAGTTTCAGGTGGTGTTGGTTATGAAAACCTATTAAACAACTCTGGCACATCTGAAAATATTTCCTCCCCTTTGTGTAGCTTGTTTCAAAGTTTTATTAAAGCATTAGCAGGAGACTGGGAACAAAGAGTACATTTGACCAGAATGGCTGGAAATCCCACGAGTTTTCTCTCATCATATTTTCAATTTCATTGTGCAATTTTGAGATGTGAAATTCTTTTTTTTAACTGCAAGTTCCCCATATAAGATATGGTTATAATAATAGGATATACTGATTCTTATGGCCTGAAGGCAGAAAGATATCTATGGAGTTTAAATTATTCAGTTCATGGGGTAAATGTTTTATCTTTTCTGTATTGCTTTTAATTCTGAGTTAGAAACAAGATGGAGTCCTGTTTAGATTACTTGCACATGTTGAAAATAAACCTCAAAGCCTCCATAGACTTTTAAGACCTACCACCGGTTCAATTTGGGATAGTTTTACATCCCTTGAGTTTTAATTTAATAAACCTGGTTTCTTGAAAATGGTTATGAAGAAGGTGAAAACCAAAATGAAATTCAATTAATAAGATCTTTGGATCGCTTATGCGGTCACTAGTGCTTATTTCTCCAACAAACCACCTTCTGTTACCTGTTTCATTTCCAAGCCAAAAATAGTTTCTTCTGATTGTTGCTAAACAGCTGTAGCGGGTTTAGTTCGGAAACCGGGCAGAAACACTAATTAAGTGTAGTGGTTTGGTTCAAAATATCCATTACTTACTTATTTTCCTTCTGCGAGATAAGAATTAGGAGAAAGCAAAGCGGGCACAAAACTTAAACCGTTGCAGTAAAAAGAAAGAGTTTTATTACTAATAGAATTAAAAGTAAAGAGAAATAACAAGAAATTAAAGCAAACCCCCTTCCTCCCCCTTCCAACACTTTCCTCCTTTTACCCAACTCACAAGGGAAAAAAGGGTTTTCTTCAGCTGCACGTGGTTCCCAAACTGCCACCAACAGCAGACCCGCCCAGAAAGAAATAATCTGCTGTGGTGTAAAACATCTCTCCCATGAAAAATCTCACAGCTCCTTCATGCTGCAAAACATGAGCCATCACATGGGGTTACTAATCTTTTAAAGGATGAGTTACTTTGGCCTGAACACGAAGGCTTTCTTTGCTACAAGTCTCTAAAAGCCTCTCAATGCTTCTATATAGCCTGGCATAAGCAATCTTCACAATTTTCACAGGCCACACGTGAACTTTTAATCCCCCCATGTACCTCAAATGGATTAAAGAGACAAACAGTTTGTGATATTACAGTTTCTTACTATGGCACGGAAGAAGTTTCTTAAGCTACGCGCGAGAATCGCGGCACCGCCCTCTTTTCTCCCGTCGCCATGCTCAGCTCCGTCTCACGGGACTCACTTTCTCTTTCTCTCTGACTCTGAAGCCGCCATGTAGAAGGGTGTTCTTGTTCAGGCTTTACAGTGGAGAGAGCCTCGCTCCCTCTGTGCTGCTGGCTGCGTGGTGTCCTCTTCACTTCAGCACGAAGTGTGCTGGCTGCAGACAGGAGGCTCTGCCGGCTCCCGTTGACTCCGCCGGCTCCGCACGGAGAGGAGAGGGACCCGCCTGTCCCAGGAAGCTGCACTGGATGGGGTTAGCTGTGTGGCAGTCCATGGCTGGTTTTAGCTGTGTGGCAGTCCATGGCTGGTTTTAGCTGCCTGCAGCTCTGGGACAGTTCCACCCCACCAGCAGCCCAGGGTCTGTGCTGTGGCATTGGGAAAAGGGGAGGGGAGTAGGGGCCCCGGCCCAGCCTGGCAGAGCCTGGAGGCTCCAAGACCCCGTCCACCTTCCAGCAGGTGATCTAGGACAAAAAGGCAATTCCCACCTTTCTGTGTGGTTTAAATATGTAAATTGTGAGAAGCGTCATTAGTCTAAAAGACTGTCCATCAACTCAGGTTCAACCCACTACAACAGCTCTTAGGAAGATTTGAATCATCAGATAAGCATTGTCCTCTTGATTCCATGAAACTCTTGATACTTCTAAACTGCTGTGTTGTAAAATTAGGGACTGAAATCTGCATCAGTTAGTTAAAAAGATAAACTGAAAAAAGAAATGGACTGTCTTTCAGTGAGTAGAAGCTAGGATGCATTAACTTTGTGCTAATACTGTAGTCTGGATGAGAATTACTATTCTGAAATAAATCTCATGGCCATCCTCACCTAATGTGTTTGCACAGTGTTTGGAGCATGTGTTATATTTCTTTCGTTATGATTTGATTTGCCTTTCTCCTTAGATGGAAATTTTTTATCAGTAAAACAGGAGAACAAAGACTGCACACTGATGTTTAGTCAGACTTGCAGTTCCCCATCAAAAAAAATTTAAAAAGAAAACAAAGGGAGGGTGGAGGTGGAGGGTGGAATTAATAGAAAAGCAGAAGATATAATTTTGTTTCCTTTACTTTTGAGGAATCAGCTTTCTCCTATTCAGCCACCAAAGAAAATACTACTGTTCATGAGATGTCTTACATGTATAAGATAAACACAGTATTTGTGTAGGTGTGTGTTTTTTTCTCTTGCAAATTTAATAGTTATACATATATATGGATATACAGATATATATATATATATATATATGTATATAAATACGTAGAATCATAGAATATCCTGAGTTGGAAGGAATCCGCAAGGATCATCAAGTCCAAATCCTGGCCCTGCCCCACATCATTCCCAAGAGTCACACCTTGTGCCTGAGAGCGTTGTTCAAATGCTTCTTGAACTCTGCCAAGCTTTGTGCTGGGACTACTTCCCTGGGGAGCCTGTTCCAGTGCCCAGCTACCCTCTGTGTGAAGAACCTTTTCCTGATATACAACCTAAACCTCCCCTGACCCAACTTCAGACCATTCCCTTGGGTCCTGTCTCTGGTAACCAGAGAGAGATCAGTACTTGCCCCTCCTCTTACTCTCATGTGGAAGTTGTAGATGACAATGAGGTCTTCCCTCAATCTTCTCTGCTCCAGGCTGAATTAACCAAGTCACCTCAGGAACTTTCCTAGGCACTTTTCCCTTATAAACCCCTCATTATCTTTGTATCCCTCCTTTGGATGGCTTCTGGTAGCTTTATTATTTCAATAGAGTTATCTGATTGATATTCTTCAGTAGACTTTTATACAGAGGGTATGAGAAGCTGCAGCTCCCTCAGCAGCAAGCAGTATGCAAAGATTAATCAGACAATTCCAAGTCAAGGAGTAAAATGTCTCCTGTCATCATCCTGGTGACAGAAAGTGTGAAGGCTGGGACAGTTGGCAAGGGAAACCAGGAGGCTGGGTTCCAGGAGGCAGGCAATTAATTGTCACACATTTACACCATTTGATTCAAAGTCTATTAATATACTAATAATATCATTATTCATACAATTTGAAAATCATAGTACTTAATTCTGTTTTATTTTAAATTGGATTTTATCATGAACATCCTAAAAAGTGTGGGCTGTAAGTTACTAGTCCATTAGATCTACAATGAACAATGACATACAATGGATGATTTAGGAGTCATCTATCCAAAATCATGAACACATTTTCTGAGGAGACAAATTCATACTCGTTGCAAGTTCCAAAGCCGTTGAGTTTTAGGTGCTTGTGCCTCACATACTTGTGAATACATAGGGGAAAGAAAATGTAACATTGAATGGTTGGAAACAGTTCAAACAAGAAAATGAAAAATGAAGATTTAGTCATATAAGAGAGCAGAATATGCCTGTTTTCCTACTGACAAAATGCAGAAGTCTTTCTCCTGTTCTTCCACACCTGACTGTTGGTCAGGTATCCCCCACCTACCCTTCAAATCATCTCTAATGCTTGTTAGGCTACATATTAGTTCAAATTTCTAGAAATCTGCCTGATAAAAGAAACAGGAACTGTATAGTCATTACAGAGAAAGTAGAATTTTATACTTCATGGTATCAAGAATTTGTCAATTCACCAACATTATGATCACGTCTGGTTTCACAAGGTAATATTTTCTCTCACAGAACAAAGACTGCTTCTTTCTCATCAGGGTTAATAAGCCAGATGGTAGGACAGAAAGAAAGTTTAGCCCTAATCTTGGTATAAATAGATTAAGTAATCTTACTCTTCAATTTCTTCTATTTTCACTCAGCCAAATTTTTTACTATAACTATCATCATTTTGGTCTATTCTGAACAAGGGGAACACTAGTATTTCTGATCTGTTTTAGTTCATCTGGAGTAGCAGTAATCTGAAGGAAAGAGGACCAGCTATAAGTCTGCTTACCAAAGCACTAAAAATTTTATGGAACTGAGTACACAGCACGTGCTTTATTATTTTAGTACATTCTGCAGAACATTCAAATCTGCACAGACCATTCTGAAAGTTTATCCACAGAGTTAAGCTAAGAAGAACCTCCTGCACTTGTAACTCCCCAAAATTCCCAGAATGCAGCAATGTATTGGTAGCATACTTTAATTCCCTTCCAAAAACGGATTGTTCCCATCAGGCTCAAGAGAACCTAAAACTCATCGCTGTGTATGTTTGAACAGCTGCCATAAGCTCTGTCATTCTTTGCCTCTTTGGCCACTTAGCTTTGGAGAATGTGCCATTCCCAAAGGAATGGCAAGGCAAGGAATGGGATACATGTTCTAATGGTTGTCTATATCATGCCAGCTGGAACCTTCAGGACTACCTGAATGCCTCCATTATGTACTTTGAAAATGAAGTGCCTATGCAAGGCAAACGTCTTCACATTCTATTTTTTCAGTGAGGAAGCACTAAGATGTAATGAGTTCAAGACTTCATTAAATCAAACAAGTGAGACATTTTGCAGCTGCAGGGTTTCAGAATGTATTTTGTGATTTGACAATACTTCTTTATTGCCTAAAATATATTCAACATGGAAAAGGACATCATGTTCCAAGTGTAAAACAATATTTATCTCCCTGTTTTATGGAACTTCTAAAGTCACAAGAATGTTCCTATTTTTTTCCTTTTCAGAATGAATAGTAACTGCAGTGCTTGAAGTGCAGCCATTCCTATTGATACTTCCAAGTGTCACTGAAACTTGTGAAAATAGTCCAAGAAAAAGTAATAGTATGAATTATTGTTACAAGCACTATCAGTTATAATGTTAATGCAAAAAATTAGAAACACTTTAAATTCTATATTTCGTCTTCTAAGGAAAAAACCACAATTATCTCATATTCATGTTGAAATAAATTCAGTTTTCTGGAGTAATTTCTGGCTATCTAGTCTTCTTTAAGTTGTGTTTCTGAACTGATTTATTTAACATTTGACAGCTAAAATCTGTCCATAACTGTTGGAATTAACCATAGTAGTTGTTATTCTCCAGAAAAAATTATGCAGCTAAATTTAACTCTTCTCCAGATGTTAAAACATCTTGAACTCATTTGTGCAGTTTAGTAGCTATTGCATTATATGAAGAGAAAAATTTGTAGTCATCAAGATGACTAATTTTGCTATATAGTTCTAATTTTTATTTACAATGACTTTTATTCTTTTAATTTCAATTGAACATGGCAAAATAAATTGTATGCCACTGGTCTAAATTTGTGAAAGACATTTCATCCTTAATTAAGATTTGTTTTAAAATTATTTTTAACTAAAAATGAAACAATCTTATTTGGTAAAAAGACACTTTCTGGAAATGATTGTTTTGTCTGAGCAAACTTAAATATCTGTTTAGATCATGTCTTCTAAATTATTAATTTTAAAATGTCAAAACCTAGCATTTCTTGTTCTAACTGAATGAATATGCATTTAACTATGGATCAGCATTACTGATGTAATTTATCACAGAAAAACCTTCTTTTTATAATCATTATTTTGCTCATGGCATCACCCTTTGCCAGTGAATGCACTATAAATAACAGCAATTTTTTTAATTGAAACAGCCAATTCTGTATCTTTGTCCATTTGGTAGAAGTTTAATCATAATTTGCATTTAATCTCTGTATGTCATTACTTTGTTTACTTTCCTATTCTCTCAATATCAATGTGTATAGAGAACTGTATTTCTTCTGGAGCAGTAATAGCACGTAACGTGAATGTTTCATTTCAGAGGTTTTCTCTTTAGAATTATTGGAATGAAAAATGAAAGAGCTGGCATCTGATGCACTGGCTAGTGATTAAGTTATACACTCTAGCATCAATCCACAATAATGGTAATTTTGGAGGGAAATACCTCTCATCTAACTTCAGTAATCTATTATGTAAATGGGTACACCTTAGGTGATATCTTTAGGCTTCTGTCAGCGCTGCTGAAGAGAAATAGGCATATTTAGGGTATGATTTATCCACCATTTTAGATGTCTGTGTAAGAATAAAATAGATGATACCTCATAAGTGATTCTTCCTCTTCATTAACTATAAAATGAGCCTTGGGTATCTATTTGAGGTTCATACATCTGTGCTATTTCCTAAGTTCAAAAAAATGTATTTCCATCCTAAATGTCAGTAAAACATTTTAAGAAATTAGCATGGCTTCAGAATATCACTGGTAATATTCCATCTTCACCGCCTATTGATTCACTAATAAAATAATTCAGTTTATATTTCAGTTTTTTCATTTTAATTTTTGTTAGTGACAAGATTAAAATGAGACTTGAATTTTTAGCATTCTTCCTCTAATTCCAGGAGAAAGTTTGAGGAGAAAGGGGATTTGCTGTGACTCCAGTGTTGCAACTGTAAACATTTTAATGTAGGTGTCTCCTTGTGACATTCACTGAATTTAAGTGAATCAAGGATTTCCACTTAAGTTGCCCAAATATATCCTTGGTTTCTAGGAGATGGTCCACGAGAAAGTGTGTCTTCTGTATTTCCTTCGCCCTATCTTCAGCCCTGTAGAGATGTCTTGAACATTCTAACAAAGCTCAGATGACAATAGGTACCTAGGGGAAGGTAACTGATTTGGGTCAAAATAAAGGCAGAGAGATTGCTTGCCATTTACCATCAGAGGCAAATCAGACTTGACTTTGGGAAAATTAATTTAATTTATTGCCAGTTGATATGGACAATGAGAAGCCAGACAAAAACACACCTTCCTGCCAACCTCTCCCCCTCTTTTTTTTCCAGGCTCAAATTCACTCCTTCACTCCTGACATTTCCACCTTCCGCCACACAAACAGCCCTGGTTAATGTGGAATGGGAGCTGAGGTCAGTCTGTAAAAGCTTCTCTCTGCCACTGCTTTCTCCTCACACTTGTCCCATTCCCTGTTGGCCACAGGCTGCAGCGCACCTGTTCTGGTGTGGTCCTATCAACAGGCTGCAGGGGCACCTCCTTCCCTCCTTTTTCGCTCACCTTGCTGTCTACAGTGCTATGTGAAATACCACATATGTGGAACACACACACTCCTCACTTGTCCTTCTGAAGCTGTCATGCAGTATTTTTTAAAAGTTTTTAAAATATGTTTAAAATATGGTTTCCTAAATACACTTTCCCCAAGGTCCCTCCACCTTGTCTGTGGGGCTCTGACAACCCATCCGCCTGAGATGGGTTGTTTGGAGCCAGTGGAACCAGCTATGTCCAGCATGGGGCAGCCCCGACCACTCCTCACAGAGGTTCCTGAAGCCTCTGCTGCCAGCACTGGGGCATCTGAACTCAGTACATTAAAGGTGAAAAGCCAATAGTATTTCAGTCTTTTTCAGAAAGCTGTGGTTTTGGAAGCCTGCTGCACAGTAAAGCTCTTTTTTGGCATTATAGTTGTCAATATATCCCTGTAAAGTAGGTGATGCCTGATAATCCCAAAAATCTATTGTTATGGAGATCGGAGTGGAAATACTTTTGTATGCTACTCACATGATTTCCCAATGCAATATTTTCAAATATATGCTGTATGATTTTGTCTGTTTAGATTTGTCTGAAAAGTAATAGAGCAAGAGGGACAGCTTGTGAAATACATCTGAGGAATCATGGATTTGAAAAGTGGAGAACAAAAGTATGCAGCAGAAAATTGTTATGATCACATGTTCTTGTATCAGACTCCAAATGATTCTTTGCTTTAAGTAATTGAAGCCTCTGTGTTTGAATGAATTGTCCTAGAATTTTAAGATATTTTTAAGGTCTGTGGAGATTTCTTTGTTTCTTTTTCATTGAAGAAGAGAGTGCTGTATAATCATTGTGTACTGGAGCTGAAGCTTTGGGTAAGACAGTAAACATGTATCCATCAGCAATTAAAAAGTGTGGCATTTGTATTTAACTATAGAAAAACCTAAGAGGTTTCCTATATCATCAGAAAAATGTCAAAGTTTTCAGCACATATAAATTTGGCAGATATATTATATAAATATCACAGCTAACTGTAAATGATGAACAAATAAAACATCCCCAGAAACTGACTGGTTGAGATGTATAAGAGCAGCAATATATTGACCTTCTTAATGTCTGAACATCATGACAAAAAGTTTGCAGCAAATGAGAAAGTATGAGCGATGTATTGAAAATTCAGTACATGAGAAATGAGAATGACAAAAAGTCCTCAAATCAGGATGGGCAAATGCTAAAATATATGCAGAACTCAGGGGAGAATTTGCATTGAGTGGAAGTGATGCTGCTATTTTGACTGTGCCTGCTGCATAGCAGGTGATTACTTCATGACAGAGAAGAATGATCCTTCTATCTCTCATCTCTCTAGGTAGTTACATAGCTGTCATCACTTCAGTACATGAATGTAGTTTCCTCTTCCTTCATTTATACAACACATCATTTATCTACTTTATGTACACCATTTAGAACTACTTGCAGGAAGTCTCTGTGGAAACCTTTGGTTGCAATTAGGTTCTGTCAAGTTAATTTCAAAAGTTATAAGTCATCTAAGTTTCTCTTGCATTTTATCAAAACCAGTTCCCTTTAGGATACTAAGATGCTCCTACAGAAAAATACTAGCTCAATGTTCACTCATCTGCAGCTATTCATTGTAACTTTCATCAACAGAAGAGAAAACTGTTTAATGGATAGTTAGAAGATGTAAAATTGTTGTCATGGACAGATCTTTACTGCTTCGTTTTGCAACTGAGTCACAGACATAAAGAGGATAACAGTAAAGATTTTTAAATTTTTAGCAATAAGAACTTTCAAAAGTCAGTCACAATCCTAATATACTGATACAACCGCTTAAAAAAAGGGGAAAGGTAATAGTAATTGTAACCATTTTCTGTTCCTGAACTAATTTAGGTCATTGGTAGATACCATTGGTAGTCTTGAGAAAAACGTGATCAAAATAACTGCAATGTAGTAGGATTTACCACGTATTAAAGAATTCCCTGGGTTTAATATGACACAATACTTTATGACACTTTTTCAGATACTATGTCAATTTCATCCCCCTGTGAAAGGCTGCTGATTTCAAGAAAGTTTCATAACTTAACAGAAACTAATGCGCAGGACATTCCACTTGAACACGAGGAGAACTTCTTCACTGTGAGGGTGACCACACATTGGAACAGATTTCCCAGAGAGGTTGTGGAGTCTCCTTCACTGCAGATCTGCAAGAACCATCTGGATTCAATCCTGTGCCATGTGCTCCAGGATGACCCTACTTGAGCAGAGAGGTTGGACCAGATGACACGTGGTGGTCCATTCCAGCCTCACGCATTCTGTGATTCTGTGACTAAGTGAAAAATTATGACAATAACCAAGGCACCACTTCTTACAGTTTTAATATTTTAAAAACTCAATACCTCCAATTTTATTGTTATTTAATAGAAATGCAAGTATGCTTTCATTTGAGTAGATCTCCTGAATTTTCCTACAATGGTATGAGACTTTAGTTAATATATTTTCTGCATTTGTATTGTTATTAAATTTTACCAGCTACTCATGTCAGGCAAAGTTACAGGATGGAAAATTAAGTTTTGTTTTACATTCAAGTTCTGTTCTGTTGTTTATCTACCTAGGTAACAAAATAAAGTTGATCCAAGTGTGAACACATAATTTGTCAACAACTAGAAGCAGCATGCTTTCTATAAATGAAAATGTTTGTTCAGTGGGGTTTTTTTAAGCATTTTCTACTCTAGCAATTAATCCTCTCTTCAGCTTTGTTGAAACCATAGTAGCTATCATTGTTTCATCAAAGTTTTCTGCAAGATTTCTTTTCCTATAATTACTAAACATTAGTTTATGCATTCTTTTCGGGTCCTACTTATTTAATTGTGTTTTCCCAATGAAAACAATCCAAAAGTATATATGTATACATATATTTGCATTCTGTTTATATATCTGACATTCAGTAAAACTCACAAATGTTAAAAAACTAGCATTTGTAACCAGACTAAGAAGAAAAAAGACACCTTTTAAAATGTATTGTATTATTAAGAACACTAAGATCCACTTTTCGATTAAACCACAGTAATTTACAAAATCTAGGTGTGTTGGACCCAGGAGGTGAACAACCTGCTGTTTTCTTGTACTCTGCCTTTCAGCTATTAAACTGTATACAAATTTGCAGCTGCCAAGTGTCAGGTCATTGATTTTCCTTCCTACTAGGCAACAGCTGCTCTGCTCACTCTACAGATATCTTCCTCTCTAGATGACATTGGGAGTGTAATGAGAGACTGCATTACTGATGAAATAAAACCTTGGACTACTCTAAGAAAATTATAAAAAACCCCCAAATTTTAGTAGAAATGTACAAATGAAGTGCAGAAGAGATTGGTGGGAACAAATGTGGTACTTATTTGGAGTCATATCATACAAATATCAATTTTCTGATATACCCTCTACAGTTCAAAATTTTACTTTGTTTGCTAGTAAAATAAAGAGAGATTCTTCAGCTGTTGTGCTTACTCTTTTATTAAATTCTTAGACAATATTGCTGTCCCCCATGACCTGAACGGATGATTTTATCTGTTAAATGAAGTGTTACAAAAAAAAGTGAATGTTGACACAGCTCTAACAAGTAGATTCTGTTTTATTTTAAAAAGTTATGTTATCTGGTGAAAATGTCACTTCCATTTGCAATTTACATCAAAAATATAATAGATAAACTTAGAAATTATTAGAAAATGAATTAAGAACAGAATGGAACACATAATCATGCACAACTGCATGATGCACATATAATTTTAACAATACATGTGCTCCTGGTCACACTATTTGATAAAAGTCATGGCAAAATGAATACATAAAGAGAGAGCAGCACAAGCATAAATCACAGAATGACAGAGTGACAGAATCACTGAATCACCCTGAACAAAATCTTTTCAAAGAAAGTGTTCATTTGCATGGAACAGATTCTGTATCTCTATTTTATCAGATCTGCACTTACCCTTGGTGGAAAAGGATTGGGTCAGAGAATACATAGGCAAACAGGACCTGCAGAAGTCCTTGGGTTCTCATGGGATACACTCACAAGTACTGATGTAATTTCAAAGCTACTTTCAGTAATGTTTGAATGGTCATGGTGAGTGGAAGAAGCACCCAAAGGATGGAGAAAAAAGATGTCACTCCTATTTTCAAGTAGGACAAGAAAGAGGAACCAAGAATCCACAGATCAGTTAGCCTCATTTTGATCCTCATAAAGGTGATGAAAGAACCAACCTGGAAACTGTTTCCAGGCTCATGAAGGACAGGAAGGTGACTGGGAGCAGTCAGCATGGATTCATCAAGGGGAATTCATGCTTGAACAATGTGATAAATTTCTATGATTAGATGCCTGGCCTAGTAGATGCAGGGAGAGCAGTGAATATTGTCTAAGGACTTAAATCTTTTGACACTTTCATTCATATGATCCTCATGGAAATGCTGATGACATATGGGGTGGATGAGCAGACCCTATGGTGGAATGAAAACTGTCTGAATGACCAGAGCTAGAATGTGGCACAAAGTCTAGTTCAAGGTCAGTAGCTTGCAGCATACCCAAGGGATCAATATTGAGTCTGAAGCTGTTCAAAATTTTCATTAATGCCATGCTAATTTAATTAGTGCTACGTTGTCGTTGAACACTAAGAATGTTGTTTGGGTTTGCTTTAGATTTTTTCCCTATGAGAAAACTCTCAGAACTATAGCTCATTTGTTACCAGGTAAGAATTCTTCCCTTGCTCTTCTGAGTCTAGAATCCAACAATTAGGTTCACCTCCATCAGTTATAAACATCTCTCAAAGTTAGATTCAGTTTGCTTATTAAAATCAGCAGAGAGAAATAAACATATCTTAGAGAGTCATTTCTTTGATCTGTTTAAAGTGTTTACATGAGATGATCTGTAGAGTGAAATTGTTCCTTTCTCTTTATATTATGAAGATTATAAAGAGAGGCAAAGGTATACAGTTCAGATGCCTGTACCAGAAGCCCCTATCTCTGCTGAATGAACATCAGACAAAATATCTAAGTACTTAAGTATTTCCTTTGGCTATTCATACATATTCAATATTAACTATATAATAAATAGTCTAAAAAAGAGTAGTTTTCATGAGCTAAAAATAAAATCCACAAAAACTAAAATATGTAAGTTCTGGATTAAGAGCCATTACTTTTACCATGCCAAATGATAAATATCACTCATAGGCTGGAAAACTAGCCAGAAGAATAAACAAAAATTTATTTTCCATGTGCATCAAGCAGCATTAAAAATTATTAATAAAGAATTTACTATGCCTGTTAAAATTATTAGTTTCAATTTTGATATAATCAGTTTTCAAAGTTTAAAAAAATTGCAGTACAAAATTTTCAAGTTAAAATTGCAACCCCAAGACTCATTTTCCTCTTAAAGACTTTTAATTTGCACTAAAATGAGAAATACATGTAAAGAAAAGCCAACCTGTTAAGAATGAATATATTTTCATGATTGATGCACAATACAGATTAATAAGCAGCAAATCTTCCAAAACTTGCTTGATCTGGGTCCAGATAAAAGTGGAAATTAGAGGAGGCAGATGATAAAATATACCCTTTAAAAAGAATGATACATGCATCACAAGAAATATTACATGAAAATTAATTGTAATTACCTCATCCATTAAAACTGGTTCACAGATTGAAAGCTGTTTGAGGAACAGTAAATGAAGGAGAACAAAGCACAGCAGTATGTAAAGTCTGGATGTGCAGTGCAAAATTAATAACTATTAGAGTCTGTAAGAGGCAATAGGATGCCAGTTAATATCTACAAATGATCCTAAGCTGGAAAAAGCTGCAAATTATAAATACATGGAAGAGAGAGAATATGGTGTCAGCTAAAAAATTAGAGTATATTCCCCAAAAAAATAAAAGGGACAGACTATTGCAAACATTAGCTGGAATACGTAATTAAAGGTTTGTTTTAAGAAAGTGGTTAGACTGTAAAGCCCCAGAGGTACCACTGATTGAGAATTATTCTGTTACCTTCAGATGGAAAAAAAGCAAATAAACAAAAGGCCCAGAGCAGACTTGCTAGTGCTGAATTCCGGAAGCAGAAATGCAGAAACTAAGTTAACAGGTAGGAAAAGGACATGGTCCCATTCTCAATATGTCCATTGCTACAGATCCAAATAAGATGCAATTGTGAGCAGTGAAGGATACTTCTTAATCCAAAATAGGCATTTTGTGTCTTGCCTCCTGTGATGAGATAGGCAGTATGGCATACTAACCTAGTGAGAGAAATGTGTTGAGTGGTAACTTCGCAATTCATTCCACAAAACAAATCAATTATATATTTATCAAGATGAACTCTGGCTAGAGTACCAAACACAGATTAGATTGGCCAGTCAGATATTGCTCTGAATTGAAAACAAAATGTAAATGTTTCTCTTGATCCAAACCTGACTGAAAGAGAGATAGGGACTAACTAAACCTGAGCCCTCAAACTTCAACAGCCCATCAATATAAAACTAGAAATCCTAATGACATACTAAAGTTTATAGTAATCTGATATGGGCTTGAGCACAACCTTTGCATTGAGTTCAGTCCCAAGTATAGATACTTTTGTTCTATTCCTTCAAATTTCCTGTTAATTAATGGTTACTTAATAATTACTTCTGCATCTAAACTTCATATGTCTCTGTGCCCTGAAGGAAACCGTATTAAAAACAAAGGATCTCCAGAGAGCGATTCTAATGATGAGTGAACCAATCAAGAGGACACTCAACAAGTATTTGGTTTACATTCTTACCTTCAGAAAAAAAGATGTCTCTTTTCTCCCATATTTCATGAACAAAAATATCTTTTTAACTAGTTCTGGCAATAAAGAGGTCATGCAAAAGCATCCTTGAGAAAATATTTCCTTGAGCAGCTTATTACATGCAGTTAGACTGCTAACTTAAACAGAAAAGCTATGTAAGGCAAGAGCAGAATCTGACTCCTCTTCCTTCTCACTAAAAAATACATGCTGAACATAGAGTTTTTTAAAAGGGCCAGAAATTAGAGACATCATGTCTCATCATGTCATTCTTACAAAATAGGACAAGATTATTTTTCAAGTACTTCTGTAGAATTCGGATGCACAATTCCAGTTCTTACTACCATCTCAGGAAGGGTTAGCTTCCATTCCTTATTTCCCACTTACAAATTGTCACTTACATTATAGTCAGTTTAATTCCAGCGAGTGGACAAAAATACTTGTGCTTGAAGTCTTCCCTTGCTTGTATCATTTGCAAAAGCATTTAATGCTTAGGTGGAAAAGTTTTACCCTTTCGGCTCAATGCTTCTTAAAAAAAAAAGGTATTTGAAATCTAATGTAAGTTAAATGAAAAGTTGTAGTCCTCTATATAACCTCTCCAAATAGAAAGCAATAATAGGTTTATTTGAGTGATACCCTGAAATAAATACATTCAGAGAGATCTCATTAGATACAGACTTTCTTTGCCTTTAGTCCAGTCAAGTACCTATAATTTTCCTTCAAGGTCAAACAGTAGGATGTTCGATCTGAAGCAAAATCACAACATTTCTTTCCATTAAATCCTGGTTTCCTGAAGCTCTGAAGTGCTGTGTGAACACCTTGAGCTACATCATATGTTCTGTGTTCATTTACGAGTCCAATTTAATGTTAGATGCTATCCTTGCAATGTTTAGGACATTAACTAGAACTAGGCAGTTGCCTAAGAGATTAGATGGTATCACAGAGTAGTAATATAAAAAAACAAAATCAGTTTTAAATTAAGCTACTGTAAATCTAGATAACAGATTTAGTAAAGGCTAACAGTAAGATAAGAGAACTTATGGCTATTTTGTAAATATAATCTAAGAACACAATATATAGCATCAACTAAAGTTGTTATTAAATTTTCTGTACAGCTTTAGTGTCAATATCCTGCTAATGAAATGAGCAGATGCTTTCTAACCTTAAAATTCCCCTGAAAAGATTTTCTTCTGTAGTAGCAAGCTGTTAAACAGCACTGTTTGGAGCCACTACCTGAAAATGCTGCAGACCCCTGGAAACACCTACCAAGAGACCTCACTTTCCACACTGGCATTAGCTTTTGATAAAAGCCAAACCTGTAAATGTGTAACTTCTGAGAGTGAATAATACATCCTTCCACAGGCTCTAGAAATCAGTGGTGATGTCAGGAAATGTATCTATTATATATATATATTAGTAGAAGCTCAATATTCAGACATGACCTCTACCCACATTTTCATCACATTCCCTCAAGAATTATGGGCATAGATTCCATAATAAAAAGGATTTTCAAGTAGTTTACTTCTTTTCTACAAAAGAGCTTCTGAAACTTGAGAGAATAATATATCCCCTTATGAAACATTATCTAGCTCTATATAAGGATAAATGTACTTATTTAAGTCATTACTTGGTTTTGAATTGTATGGCACAACCATTTTGGAAGAACTTTGTTGTATCAATATAAGCAGATATATTTAAATTTTGAGTTACTTTATTAGAAATTACTAGTGTAAGATTTCTTCATTCACAAATTTATAAGTTAAAGCAATAGTGTCAGAACAGTGAATTTACATTTAGTCTTGCTGTCCTGAATCTTTCTCTGTACATTTGGAAATTCCAATACTAAGAGACAAATACAGGAGGAAAAGGAAAATTGATCATTGGTTCATATAGGCTGTGCATGGCATATACTGCTTTAAAGTCAAAATTCACACTACAGTATTTTAGAAACACTTTTATTTTAATCACATTGCATTCCAAGTTGCTATAGATTTTTTTAATATTATATTAATCATATCATATCATAATATTAATATTATACACTCCACATATTATAGATATCATCTGTAGGAAAAAAAGTTTATGATTTGTTTTACTAGGAATTCCTTCTTTTTCAGTTTTTAAGTTTTGCTTGTGTTACGCAAGCATAATATCTTTTAACATTCTCGAATTTTACTATCAAATTATATTATTTTAACAACCAAAAAGTGCTTTCAATCTATCTCCAAACCATGCAATAATTTACAAAGATTCTTGCTGGAAAAGGATTCATTCTTGCCCAGCATGAGTTCTCTTTCCAAGATACATTTAATTAATCATATGTTGCCTTTTTCATACCATTGAACCAAACATTTTCATCTTAGTATGATTTGAAAATAGAG
Organism: Corvus cornix cornix; assembly: GCF_000738735.6. NCBI lineage: Eukaryota > Metazoa > Chordata > Aves > Passeriformes > Corvidae > Corvus > Corvus cornix. The sequence continues at coordinate 65,523,693 of NC_046332.1, read as the reverse complement.
TTTTAGAGATTTCAGAGCAACAAATGCAGAAATTTTAAGGTAGAATATATTTTTTTGCATTATTTAAACAGTATTTCCAGGGATCCATGAGCCTACAAGGGTTAAAATCTTGTTTAAATTTCATTTAATTTCTGAAAGGTTTTGCTTCTCTGAAGATTTAGAATTAATCATAGTAAATAATGAAAGAACACATAACCTTTAGTAACTAGAACAGATTAAACAACATTTGTAATTAATAAGCATTACCCCATTATTAAATGGCATCAGGGATGACTGTTTTATAGCCATATTAATATTGATGGAAAACGTTGTATCTAAATGTCAAGCCATTTTCCTTGAGTTTCAACCATTCTTCCATTCTAATACACAACAAATTGGTCAAGCTACAGCATGTAAATAGCAGAAAGGTTATTGAAGCACCAGCATGATCCCATTTTAACCTACTGTTTACCCAGGTTAAATATTCCCAGTGTTAAAAAAAGTTGCAAGGCTGTATTCAACTATAAATACCATATCTGAGCAACTATAGAAACTGTAGCTGAGAACAGATTGTATAAATGCTTCTGGAGTATTCGTACAGACAATTTTGATCTCCATTAATAAAAAAATTCAGTGTACTATTAAACTTCAAATAAAATGTAAAGTTATAGAAACTACTCATAGTGGTCACATTTAATCCATTGTAACATTATGCTGAGGAGACATGAAGTAATTTCTTCTTCCAAGCCAAGAACAATCCTTGGGGAAAAAAAAAGGACAATTTCCCAAGACTTTATAATTAGTCATATGATTCTCTATTTTTTATCTGATTGGTACAGTTCCTCAAATGTTCAAAGAAATGGATAGCACAACATATCAACCGGATGGATTCCTTCATCCATCACCCTCTGGCACAGAACATAATCCACTCAGCTTGTAAAGATCCTCAAAATTATCATTGATGTAGACTTATTAATACAGGATATAATAATCACTTCAAAATCCATCTCCTCCAGCCTGTCATTCTTTTCCAGACAGCATCATCAGGACAGACTAGTATTCATCAAACTTCAGTGAACTTTAAGTAAATTAAATCTCCTTTTGAGATTATCAGATTCTGGCACACCTGCAATTTAACATAATCAAATGTATTTTAGGTAAAATGACACCATAAATAGATTCATTTAAAGGGCACATACACTTCTTATGAACATGCTTAAAGAAATAATTTGATAAAGGCTTCCTAAATATGACTATAAGCTGCAAAAATGCTTAAAAATTTAAGGTGAAACGGTCACAGCACCAGCCTGCCATTATTCAAGAATTGTTTGGACAGGCACATGGTGTGGCTCTTGGGGATGGTGCTGTGCAGGACAAGGAGCTGGACTCAAAGATCCTTGTGGGTCCCTTACTGTCAGAGCCTAATAATAAGAGAAAGGCTCCAAAAAGTGCTTCGTCATTATGGCTGCTCAACACCTGAAAGGCTTCAAAAGTGCTTTTTCACTATGACTGCTCTAAACTTGAAAAACTCCAAAAATGCCTCATCATTTTGTCTGCTTATCATTATACAGGCGGTTTGGACCATGAGTAGCCCGCCTTGAGGCCCATAAAAAGGAAGGTGGAACTGGTGCAAGTCGGAGGGAAAAGCAAGGGGCAGAGTCCCTGACCTTTGCCTTCCCCCCCACCACCACTGCCTGCTGTGAGACACTCTGAGCCTCCTGGAGCCGATGCTGCCTGCCTGAGGAGAACCCCCTGAACCTGCACCCCTGGACCAGAATCATGAGTGAGTTGTGGAACTCCTGCCCTGCTCCTGCATCCTGTGGTGAGAGCACCATGAGTGGACTGAGATTTGGCTGCAGCCATCGGGCACCGCACCTGCAACTCGGAGGACGGGCTGCTGCATCCCAGCCAAACTACTCCCGAGATTGGAGAAGGCAGATAAGATGCTTCAAACAACAGAATAAAAAGGCAAAAACTGCTTTGCTCCCCCCACCCCATCTTGGCAGCACTAAAGGTAGCACAGTGTGGTGGTGACCTATCCTATGCTTTTCTTCTTAAGTAACCTTGGCTTTTTCTAACTTTCCTCTACTTTTCTCTTTCCTTCTCTTTGCCTCTTTTACTATTAAATAAAATACATCAATTTTTTGGCATCAACATCCAACCTCGTTTGGTTTTAATCTCGTTTCTGGGAATATTTTGAACCTTCTAAGTTCTTTCCCGTTTATGCACAGAGACTTAGCTTTTTTTGCTTTTCTGGGTTTAAACTAGATCACAACACTTACAACTCAATGTATTCTGTGATTCTGTGACATCTAAGGAATTAACACTGCTGTAGCTCAGTATAGGTATTTTTTACAGATTATTTTTTTCCTAGTGAAGATAAAAGTGTATATAAGCACTTGTAATAAAACAGGGTCCGTATTTGGTATGCAACATTGCTCCTTTTTTGAAGAGTTATTTCTACTTTATATTTTAAGTAAATGTAATAATAAAAGAGGAACTGGTTGCCTGGAAAGCATCCAGACAAGTATACTGAGTACCTGTATTCTCATAGAATGTAATTGTGTCATTTATTTCACTGTAAGACAAAGACATAAAATTTCAGCCTCATTAGATTTTAGGATGTAGAAGTTGGTTTTCTTTGCGAAACATTAACTTTTTTTACAAGAAAATGAGACACAAATTGGCATAATCATTTACAAATGTTAAATAATACTTGGTTAATATTTCTTGGCAATACATTGAAATACCATAAAGGCCTGAGGGCAAAGTTAATGTCTTGCTGATTATTGCATATAGTTGATTTTTCATAACAGTATGAAGAAATTTGTTAGTGTGTAACATTTCTAGTCTTTATTGACTAATAAAGATATGATAAACTGACTATATTAAATCTGGTTTTGTTTCTTTTTGTAGTACCTGCTCATTCAGATTCATAAATGTGTCCTGTAGAATTTTGTGAGGATCACGTTGCAATATTACTGTAAGCTACATGAAATTTCACTGAGTTTCTAAGAAATTTATATATCTGCTTCAATATGGAGTAGCCTACCTACATATGCAACAGGAAAATTTATAACCTGAATGCTATGATTGGTACTTGGGAGTGAAAGATAGATTGAAGAGATTTCACAGACAGAATGCAAGCAAAAACTTGCTTGAAGACCAAATGATAATCTCAGTTTGGATAGGAAAGGTAATTATTTTCTTTCCATCAAGAAATGAGATCAGAATTTTATAATTATGTAATGCTGTTAGTATTGTACATTAAGATTGTACATTAAGATGTACATTTAAGATGCCTGTTGCAATTACCTGTGAACTTGTAACCTATCAACTTTAAGTATATTGCTTACCCAATTAAGGCCAGAATGCTACTTACTTACTAAAGATAAGGGCTTCAAAGAGCAGAGTGTAGCCTACTGATAATCCTTGCAAGTTTCTTTGTACTTGTCTTGGACCATGACAGCAGGAAAATAATATGAATTAAAATATTACCAAAATGAAGATCACATGGGACTTTCAAGGTATAATCCATAAAGCAAGTGAGGGAATATTTAGATTTTGGCAAAGCACTTAAGAAAAGATTTGGAGTATGCTAGAGGAACATAGGGTCACCTGTGTGGAAGTGAATGTGTTATGGGAGAATGGCAAAGCTGCTGGAAGAGGCCTATTTGCTCCTGCTATACCAATTTTGTTTCTTCTATTTGTTCTTTTCTTTCACTGATTCAGTTGAAAAGTCAGTGACATAGAAGCTGCTTTGAAATTTGTTTAACTGAGAGTGAACTGACCTAGATGAGTGCATGTGGGAGTCAAGCTCACACATGACATTTGAAAAGTACAGCATTAAAAAATGTCAGTCATCCATATATCATCAAGGAACTCCTCAAAGCCAAGTTTAGAGTAATTCATATTACTCAAAGCCCCTTTGAAAGGTTCCAGGACAAGGAAATAGCTAGGAGCTCAAAATATGCCTCATAGTGTGAATTGCCTGATAAAGCTAGTCTGAGATGATTAGGAAAAAACCAACTTCACAAAATATGGAAGAGGCATTGGAATGAATACTTTCCTCCAGCTCTATGTTCCTTTACCTTAAACACATCTGAAAAAATCTTGATTCAAACTTTCTTCTAACACTGTCTGCTAATCTACTGTTATTAAACACCAAGCTATTAACTCTACATGAATAAAAGTTATGGCATTTTTCTATCCAATATTTTTTCTGATGCCTCACAGCAAAGAAGATAATTTGACTAAAATTTAGTTTATTATACTATAAACCATTCTTCAATATGTTTTTGAAGTTTTCCAATTCAGTGGTGATGCATTTCTAAAGAAAAAAAAGCAACACAAAACCACCGCCAGAGTCCACTTTGTTCTCCAGCATTGATAAAATGTCTTAATATCATAGAGGATATTATAGGAGATTTGTTTAAATTAGAACCCTTTCTCTTCACTACTTTTAAACATATAAATAGCTTATCTTGATGTAAAATCAATAAATGTTTCATTTCTAATTCTAATTACCTCTGGTCCTGCTTATAACAAATTCCCTTTAAAACAGACAACCTGACAAATTCTTTAAATGAAGTCCTACAAAATCCTGGCAAGTCAGGGATAAAAAAAGATATTCTGTGAAAAACCCAGCCATGCAGTGAATATTGTGTCTGTGTCCATGATCCTGTGTGACTGAAACTGTTTATCAAGCTGTCCAGAGTGTGTGTAATCATGGGCAAAGTGGTAGCTGAATTGAATACATGAGGACTTTCAACTATAACTTTCATGTTCATCTGTTACTGTCTAAACAATGACACAAAATCCTAATTAAAAGAAACAGTTTTTTTCTATTACATCTCCAATAAATTTAAACAATAACATACTTGAAAAACATTTTTTAATGTTTTTATTAATGTTAATTAATCAATTAATTTTTTTTCTGTTTTCAAAATAAAAAAATAAAAATTAGTACAACTCCAGAATTATATCATGGGTTATATATTTTTATTGATGCTATGAATTCATTGCACCATTTTTGAACTTCTGGTTCTTTTGGGTATATTAAAACTCTGCAGTAATAAGGCTACGATTATGTTTGAAGAACAAAGCTGCGACTCATTTCTTTTAGGCTTCATCCTTCCGTATTCCATAATGGAGGAACAACCTCTACCTATGCCCAGTAGCTTACTGATTGATTTTACATCTACCCGACTTTGAAGGGCAGTGGTGTGTTTTCCTAACAAGATACAATCAGCTGGATAAGGATATTGTAATACTGGACAAGGAACACTAATCACTTGATACTGGTACCAAAGTCTGTATAAGGGTACAATGTCATGAACACCTGCATGATGACACTAGAATGCCTGCATTTGAACATGGTGCTACCTTTTTTCCTCATGTCTGCCTGGCATTGGCAATGCACAGATATTTTTGGCCTAAGTTCTGCAAAAAATCCAGTAGAAGCTTTAATACTAAATCAAACCAAGGCCAAAGGTATGTCTATATTTAAGAACCATGTGGGTTTTTTCAATTTTCCTCTTGCAAAATTATTGTATTATCCCAGAAATAGTACCAAGAGGAAAAATGTCTGTACAAATAGTCTGTAGCAACAGAGTTAATATGTCACCTTTCTATGTTCAATTTATATCCATGAGTGCTGTGGCAAAGAAGCCTGGGAAAAGTGAATTTGTCCTTGCACGTTCCTCAAGTATCTGCATTTACTTTATAGAACCCATAAGCCAACTGTTTTTCTTACTTGGGCACCTTCATCAGAAACATAAAACTTAGCTGAGCTACATCCTGGCTTTTATCTTGTTCTTAAAGGTGCTTCTTTTACAGCAATTGCTGGATTGCTGTAGAGTATACCAATAAGTTCAGAAAAGTGTCCATGTAGAGAGACAGGGTAGGAATCCAGTTTATCTGCACAAATGTCTACATAAAACTGATGTCTGAACACAAGATTAGATGTCTGGATTTACATTCTGTCACTATTGTTGTAATCAGCACACTCAGTGAGATTTACCCTACCTGTTTAATCTTTTGAATACCTCTCTAGAAACCAAGAACCATATTGAATGGATTCATACCTTCAGTAAGAGGAACTAGGACATCAAACCCACATATAAGAACTTATCCTACTCAGTGCAATGAATCCCACCTGCAGAACTACAGGTATATGAAACCCTGCAACAACTGCAGTAGGAAAGTACAAAATAGGGTAGTAAGAGTGACCAGCATAAGTATATGCTTAGGTTAAGCTGACCACAAGAATTGGCTAATTTACTCAAATGGAAAACCATGTAATTTTCCAGCATTTCTCTTTTTAATAAGTTCAGTGCTGATAATGATGATAATGAGGAAAGATATAGTAATGAGAAGTGAAAAAAATATTACCATGATTTAATTATAAAGCAAACTTCTTTGACAATCTTTGGCAATACGCACATGACAAAAATGTGATGAGAACAAGAAATTGAAAGAAAAGAGTGTGAAGGGGGTTGAAATAAATGTATGGCATAATATATGAAGGTGTTTAGGATATATAAAGGAAATTAACTCCAAACTGTGAGTGTTAAGCCTCTGGAGGATTATACTGCCTGTATATTGTTTAACTGTCCAAAGAGAAAGAAAGTATTTTCCTTTACCTATTGTGGTCAACTTGGCTGAGCACTAGGTGCTCACTAAGCCATTCTGTCACTTCCCCTCCTTGATAGAAAAGGGGAGAAAATTAGAATAAAAGCTCATGGGTCAAGAAAAGCAGAGGGAGATAAACTTACCAATTACCATCATGGGCATAGTGGATGACTTGGCATGAAATTAATTTATTTATTGCCGGTTAATGGCAGAGTAGGATAGTGAGAAATAAAAGCAGCTAAAACCACCTTTCCCCCACCTCTCTTCTTCCCAGATTGAACTTTACTCCTGGCTCTTCTGCCTCCTTCCCACAGGTGGCACAGAGGAATAGAGAATGGGCTTGTGTCCACTTCATAATACATTTTCTCTTCTGATGCTTCCTCCTCACACTCTTCCCCTGCTCCAGCATGGTGACCCACAGGATACAGCCCTTCATGAACTACTCCAGTGTGGGTCTTTCCCCCAGGCTGTTGTTCTCCACAAACTGCTCCAGCATGGCTCCTTCCCATGGGGTGCAGTCCTTCAGGAACAGATTGACGTAGCATGGGTCTTCCACAGGGTCACAAGCCCTGCCAGAAATCTGCTCTTGCATGGACTTCTCTCCATAGATCGCAGATCCTGAAGGACCCCACTCCAGCACAGGGTCTCCACGGGCTGTAGCTTCCTTCAGGATGCATCCACCTGTTCTAGAGTGATTCTTCAAAAGCTGCAGAGGAGCAACCTGATTCAGCATAGTCTTCTCCACGGGCTGCAGGCAAATCTCTGTTCTGGTGTGTGGAGCATCTGTTTGCTCTCCTCCTTTCACCTTGGTGTCTCTAAGGCTCTTTATCTCACACTTTCCTCATTCCTCTTTCTCACAGCATATTTTTTGCTCTTTTTTAAATGTTTTCCCAGAGTGTCATGGACACTCTCACTTTCATCAGTGCCCTTCAATAGGTCCACTGGAACCAATTGGAATTGGCTGTGTCTAACACAGCAGCACCTGCACTACCAAAACCTTACCACAGTCATGCAATACCACCATGTGTGCATAGAACATAAATGAAGAACAATTTCTCAGAAGTCTTCTCTTTTGAGAAGTTTTCTCAAAAGAGAAAATAGAATTAACCTTTGATATATTTTGCATTATGTTTTCCGAACAGAGCAGTGGTACAAATCTGTGTTTGAAGAGGCAGTTGTTTGTGTTTAATTAAGTTACCTCCTTTACTAGAAAGCACAAACAACTGGGAGGTCAGTCCTGGAACAAGAGATAAAGGAGGGTGAGTGTTGTGCTAGTGTATCCAGCCCATCACTCTGTAATTTTTGATGCTATCAGAAAACTGGGTAGAAATGTGTATATGAGCTGTTTTAATGTTATTGAATCATTCTCCTTCAGTATTTGAGTTTTGGATCAGGACAATGGTTTTGAAGTGTACCTCCTAATTGTCTCCTATGATTCACATGGTGGAGCAGTTTCAGACAGGCAATTATTGAAATCCTTTTGGCCAAAAACTAAACCCCTGCAAGCATTCCAGGGGCTCATGTAATGCACTACACTTTCTGAGTTCATGTCCTAGGACCAAAGTAAGCTGGGCCAAATTCCCCTGAAACACACACAGTGATTGAAGTTTTCTCATCCTCAACCACTGGCTCTATTGTGTGATAAAATTGTATTTCACCACTTACTGATGTAGACGTGTTCCTCATGGCCATGAATCACATATCAGAAGATAAGTGATAACTATTAGCATTATAAAAATGAGAAATTATATACAAGCCTGTCATAAGAAATTTGGTAACTGCAGCATGTTGCCATAACTATTTATTTCTTACTCTCTGAACTATTAATATCATGCTGTCTTAATCAACCAAAATGAGATTTGAGCTTTTATTAAAACAGCTGTTCAACACTTTTTCCTTCCATAGAAGCATACAAAGAGGAAATCTCACTTACAGAATTATTAGCACAATTTTTTGTCTCAAGGAAGAAATGAAAAAGGATCATTTCAAATAACATTTTGTGTGACAATATCACCTAAATTAATCACTATCTAGATTCATTTATTTCATAATTGGGAAGATCTTTTCTTCTGCATGAAAAAAGTGAGTCATTAATAGAACAGACATTCATAAAGTCAGATGGTTTTGTTCAAGCATGCAGATTTGTAGATGTATAATCTTTATAAGCATAATTCAATTTCTTGATTAATAGAGTACAGTGAGATGAATGCAGAGGAAAAAAACCCCACACAACCACAGATAATTTAGGTTGGAAAAGACCCTAAGATCATCAAGTCCAGTCATTAACCTTGTGCTACCAAGTCCACCACTAAACCATGTATTTAGGTCCCAGATCTGCACATCTTTTAAATACCTCCAGGTAAAGGGACTCAACCACTTCCCTGAGAACCCTGTTCTAAGGCTTGTCCACCCTTTCGGGGAAGAAATATCCAGTAGAAACCTCCCCTGTCACAACTAGAGACCTTTTCCTCTTGTCCTATCATTTGTTACTTAGGAGAAGAGACCAACACCCCCTCAATACATCTTCCTTTCAGGTAGTTGAATAGAGCAGTAAGATCTTTGCTGAACCTCCTTTTCTCCGGATTAAAGAACCCCAGCTCCCTCAGCATCTCCTCATAAGACTTGTGCTCCAAACCCTTCACCAGCTTATTTGTCCTTCTCTAGAAATGCTCCAGCACCCCGATCTCCTTTTGTAATAAGGGGCCCAGAGCTGGACACAGTCGAGGTGTGGCCTCACCAGTGCTGAGTACAGGGGGACAATCCCTGCCTTGGTCCTGCTGGCCGCACTACTGCTGATACAGGCCAGGATACCATTGGTCTTCTTGACCACCTGGGTACATGCTGGGTCATATTTAGCTGCTGTCAACCACCACCCCAGGTCCTTTTCTACTGGGCAGCTTTCCAGCCACTCTCCCTCAGCCTATTAGCACTGCATGGGGTTGCTGCGACCAAGGTGCGGGACCTGGCATTTGCCTTATTGAACTTCATACAGTTGGCCTCAGCCCATTGATCCAGCCTGTCCAGATCCCTCTGCAGAGCCTTCCTGCCCTCCTGCAGGTAACACTCCAGTCCAGCTTGATGTCATCTTCAAAATATCTTACTGAGGATGCACTCAATCCCTTCATCCAGATCGTTGATAAAGATATTAAGCAGGACTGACCCCACTATTGAGCCTTGGGGAACACCACTTGTAACTGACCACGGTCAGTAACTCCATTCACCATAACTCCCTGACCCCGGCCATCCAGACGGCTTTTCTACGCAGTGAAGAGTGGACCCGTCCAAGCCGTGAGCTGCCAGTTTCTCCAAGAGAATGTTGTGTCAAAGGCTTTACTAAAGTCCAGGTAGACAACATCCACAGCCTTTCCCTCACCCACTAGAATATGTCACCTTGTCATAGAAAGAGATCAGGTTGGTCAAGCAGATTCCGCCTTTCATAAATCGATGCTGGCTGGGCCTGATAACTTGGTTGTCCTATACATATCATGTAGAGACAATCAAACTTCTGAAGGTGAATTAGGTCAAGTGTTCAGGGTTATGAATACCTCTAAGAAATAAGACACTTAATGGAGTCTGACTACAAATGTCAGTTCTAAATTGCACATCATATTATAAATTTAAAAAAAAAATTATTAACAAGCTGCCATTACTATACTAGTGTTGCATGGGTTGAAAATCTTAGTTGGCTGACTAATTTGTATTTGACTGTTGCTTATTGCTTTTTAATGCAAGAAATAAAAGCAGAAATCAATAAGAAATGTTCAGAAACCTGTAAGACTAGTATATAAAAGTTTTATTCATAGAAGAGAGATGTTCAGCCTTTTTGAAAATGACCATTAGGGTTTTTTCAGGAGTATCTTACATTCTTAGTTACTTTTCTATACTACTTACATACATTAATTCATGTATTAATTTTAGTTTTATTTAAATGTCAAAGACAATACAAGTTTTTTGAACGAAAAGAGAAAGACTCTCTGGAAAGGAAGCCTTAGCATCCTATTATTTTAAATATATATATGTGTTTCTGTTTATATATTTATTTATATGTTTTCTTGATTATGATTTCTTTATTTAACATTATAAATTAAAGCTATATGGGCAAAATTTCAATTATATAAGTATCTTATTATTGTTGTTTCAGTGATTCTCTCTCATCTGAACACACAATGACTTCTGAGTATCCTCCAGAATGGTATTTTTAACCGTAGGTCCTATGTCAATATGTAAAAATCTAGAAAGATAGACAGCTGAAAAGAATTTAACTTGAATTCAAATACCTTCTTTTCATCTTGATTTCATGTGAAGTACAAAATTTCCTATGAACATAACTCAGAATGGGTTGCAATATTTGGATCTTTAGCTGTAGGATATCAAACTGCTCAGTGATCATTGGGAGAGTCAGTGAAATGTAGAATGTCACAGAAGTGCTTTCTCATTTGCTTTGCTTCATCTCTTGCAAACACTGTGCATCTGACCTGCTGTCATCCAATACAAAAATAAATTACTAGTGTTATGTGAGATCAGATTTTGTTTGTTTTTTTTAAATTGTTATAAATTTAATTTTGTCACATTCCTTAGTGGTGGTTTCTAAGGAGCTGAAACACTGCAAAGATTGTTTCTAAAAGCTAATATAAATGTGAGATTCCTTCAGTTTTGGTTTCAGATGGGGGTGCTGGCTAATTTATAGGAAAATCTTATATTCTATTACATTTTGTTTGTTTAATATCTGCTTCTGATACAGATGCTGAAAGACATTATTTTCCAATATGCATAAATGAATCCCATCATACTCTTGTGCACTTGTCATGCCAGTATCTCCACTAGCAGCAGCCTGAAAAACAAACCAGTAAACAGATTTCATTATCATAAATAGTTAAATTTTTTAAAGTTTTGTGCAAATAATCAATAAAATGGATTTCATTTTTTAAAATCAATATTGAACAGACAAACTAAAGGACAAATTAATGCATTTATACTGCACTTATGCATTTGACATTCAACTCAACTGCCTTTTTTTCAGATTTGTTCCCCCTTTCTAAAGAGACAGCTGAAGAGCACTGGGAACTTTCATCACCATCAAGTCTGAGGTTTCCAACTAATATTGATAGAAGAAATCATCGTCACAGTACTTCTTTCAGTTGTCACAACTTTCATGCATTTAAACAAATTACATTAAGTATCTGAGAAGAAACTGACAGTATTATCAGCTTATACTCATAGGTTTTTTTGGACATGAAGATGAAAATTTCAATTAGTGTATTTTCTTGATAAAAGTCCAGAATGCTAGGATTCTTCTCTGAAACAGGAGTGAAAAGTTTATGAGAAATTAGTTTCTGTGTATGTCCCAACACTAGAAGAGCACAATCTTGTCTCGTGGTGAATTGCTCTTGTTTTCCACTGCTACCCTTCTGTAGCAAAGGTTTAAATGTGCAAAGCAAAAAGTCATTTGGTTGTGTTCAACAGTCAGATAATCCAGTCCTTCAACACTTTTCCATTGATTATGCAGTTCCCTTTGGAGCGACACAGTAGACAGGGCTTTTATTAAGGGCTGCTGAATCATCATGAGTGTTCACATTTGTAATGAGGTGTGAGTAATAGTAAGACAAATTGCCTGGCACTCAGTTGGACCTCTGTGACACTGTGCAGGCTAAATTTTGCTCATTTGTTCATAATTTTACCTTTATTTAATGCTAGGCAAGAGCATAGCCTGAAACATACTAAGAAAATTGTCTGTGTCCACACTTTTTCAATTCCATGCATGAAAAACGGGACTTACCCTTACTGTGTAATTGTAATTTCAAAAAAAAAAAAAAAAAAAAAAAAAAAAAAAAAAAGGCAAAAATTAAACAAAAAGCAAAAGGAAAAGAAGGAAAAATCCAACCCAGACAAAACTCAGGTATATATTTCTTCCTCTCTCTGCATAAAACAGGAAAAAAGAAACCAAGTGAAGAAATTGAGAGAATAGTACATTAGATTTTTATATTCTCTACAGAAGCCTAATACCAGTGTCTACTCGTGATTATGTGGTATAGTGGGCTTTTTTTTTTGGATAACAGTTCTTATGAAAAATTGCAGTTGCAACCTGTAATTGTTAAATTCAAACTGCTTTGAAATAACCAGATATGTTTGTGTCTTTAAACACACCACAAAGAAGAAGGGGATATAGGCTACCTAAAAGACCTGGGTCAGAAGATAAAGCAGAAATTAAGTAGTTGGCAGATATTTGATCTGTGTTTTAAAAAAGTCGTGATCCAGAATCTAAGCATCTCATATGATGGGGTAATGCTCTTAAGCCTCTGCTTCTGAACATTTCTAAACCTGTCACTGCATAAGCAAATCTCTTTTCCTTGGACAAGCCTAATTATAACACAGAAACGATTTCCTTTTTCCAGTCCACTGTGGTTGGCATTCTGAAAGTACTCTTAGGACTAGCTGACAATACAAAAGCTCCACAGCAGAATGCACATGTAATTTTCAAATTCAGTTTGGGGAGAAGAAATCTCCAGTAAGAGCTAAAAAAGAGGTTGCAGCAATCATTCAAGAAGTGTAGAATCTTAATCCTAACTAGGATCCTCATAACCAAACCCTAGCCAAACTTTCCTCTTCCACCAGTCGAGGAGTTCTCATGTGAAGCTACAGTTTGTTTCCCCTCCTCCCACTGAGAAAAAAATTGCAAACTTCCCGGTGTGAGAAAGGGAGTGTTAAATCAAGGAACATGATCTCCTGAGACACACAGCAGTGAAGAGGTACACATGGCTTTTATCATCAACCATAAAAAAATTGTGTACAATTTATGTTTAAGCTACTTAATTTGAAAAAAATAATCGATGGTAGGATAAAAAAAAGAGAGAGGGAGAGAGAGAGAAAATAAAGAGAAAAAAATAAATAGCCACTCTGGACATATGACAGGTATCCCAGACAAGATTTGCCTATATGTCTGTATTACCTTAATTCAGAAATAGTGCAGTAAGCTCAGAGAGGCTGGTCAAAAATCACTGGATAATAACTGTCTTTGGAACAGGAACTGAGCAATCTTTTATTTTGAGGATTATTAGGCTATTAATGTCTTTAGGAGTAGTACCTTGGTAGTACCCCAATGGATAACCTGGAACTCATGTGTTGATTTCCATAATTATTTCATAATTGATTTATATATTCAATTTTAACCTATCTGAGTTAACCCCAAGGAAGTAGTGAGGATGAAGGGCATATTTAAAAAGCAAACAAAAAAGCACCACTCGGATCTATTTTCTTGTTGATGTCTCTCATTTTTCTCCAAGGACAATAGCAACATTTACTTTCACAGATCTGGAAAAAAATTAAGTCCAGTAAGTCTCAAAAGCTTTTATGTAAGAAAGGGACATTATAGATAAGAATTGGATGAGTCCAATTAGCCACCAAGATGCCTGATTGAGTAGATTCTGAAAGAGATGAAAGAAATTTCTGGCAGAAAGGCTGAAATGCACACTGAGACAGAGTAATATGAATGAAAAAAATGTTATTAAAAGAAAAGATGAAGATCTTTTTGCATGATTTTTTGCAAGAAAAAATTCACAAGAGCTTTTAAAAATATTCAAAGTGTTTGGAAGTGAATGAACAGTGTTTTAGGCTATTTAAACTGAATTTGAAAGGGAGTTCCTTTTTCTCTGCATTATTTCAATCCTGACAGTGTGGATCCTCAGTGAAAGGAAAAGATATTAGTGTCAAAGAGCCTCTTTCTTTGTACTCCCCTGTGTAGGAAATGATGACTTCAGTATTATTGCCTGGCTCTCTATTGTTATCAGTGTAACCTGTCTGCAAACATCATCATAGCATCATCATGGAATCATAGAATGGCTGGCTTGGAAGGGACCTTAAAGATCATCTAGTTCCAACCCCCCTTCTGTAGACAGAGACACCTTTCTGTAGACAGGTTGCTCAGAGACAATCCAACCTGGCTTTGAAAAGGTCCAGGGGTGGGGTAGATGGGTACTTCAGAACTTGCTTATATTGAGTTATCCATCCACTATGCACTTGGCCCATTGGAAATTAGGTTCAGCATGTGTGACCTGAGTTCTTTAACTACCTTAGGTTTGCACTGTCCTCTTCAGTATTTAAACTTACAATTTATACTGTGATTGTATCTTTCTGTTGCTTGGTTAGTTTGTTTTGTGAACACGTGATTGTGAAAACATCCATTTAATGACCATGTAATTTAAACAGCAGAAAAAAAAATCATATAATTTTGAACCTGCCTGATCTGATAATACTAGAAGCTCGCATACACAGAACTCAAAACAAATTCAAATTATGCAGAATTTCAGAAGCAACCTGGCTTCTGAAGAGTAATAAATACATCTAATGGCCTATTAGGCAAGGGTATTCAAGGAAAAAACATCCAAATCATTCAACGAACAGTGACTATATAGAAGAATGAAAAAAATGAAATATAGAGAAGCAAATGTGTTTTGACAGGCTAAATGCATTTTACTTTTACTTCAAAAAACTGTTTTCTTCTTATTTATGGCTTTCCTTAGGGAAAATGTATCCTTGTTGCATATTCCTTTTTAAACACCCTGTAAAGCCATTATGATACCTGCAGTAGAGCAACTTGATTGGTTTATGCCCACACAGACAGAACCATGTTGTTGTAAATTTAAGAGCTGCCAAACTGTCCACACACACTACGCTGGAATTGCCTGTGATCTTCTATTATTTTTCTTTAAATATTTTATGCTTGTGACACAAATCCAATATTGCTTGCATGGCTGGATGATGTTTTCAGATTCCAAGGTCATTTGCTGTGACCAGGGATCATGAACCCCATTAAAAAAAATAAAAAAAAACCCAGAACATTTTCTAGCTCTGTTTCTGTTTATACACTATTATATTAAAAAAAGGCCTCGTTCTCAAACATAATCTGAAGATTCTAACATGAGCATGGAAAATGTCAACAAATTAATGAAATGGGAACAGTCAGGTAATCCTGAATTCTTGTTCCCATTGGTAAAGCTTTTAACTTTTCCATCTGTCACAAGATTATGAAAATCTAAAGGTCAGCAAGTGATTGTTTAGCCCTATATATAGGACCCAAAAAAATCACCTGTTTCACATGTCAATTTTAATTTATGTCACTCCAAGTTACATTTTAATGAATCCCAAGAACCCAATCCCCTCCTATGCCAAATATCAAATAATAGTTTGGCCTTATAAGACACCAGCCATCAGAAAACAATTTTAACCCATGAACCTGCGTATAAATCTCAGCCTAATTTTCCATCTTCAACACACACCTGAAAGTAGATTCAGAGACTCACAAAATGGTTGATGTTACAAAGGACCACTGGAGGTCATCTGGTCCCACTGCCTGCACAAGCATCTGAAGTCACTACCCAGGACCATGTCCAAATGGCCTTTGAATATCTCCAGGGATGGAGACTTCACAATGTCTCTGGGCTCAGACATTAACACAGTAAAAAAAAAAGTTTCCTGATATTCCTTAGGAAACTTGTATATTTCAGTTTGTGCCCATTGCCTTTTGCTCTGTAAGTGGGAACTACTCAAGAGATGCTGGCTTCATCCTCCCCTCATGTATTTTATATACAGTGATAAGATCTCCTCACGAGCCTTCTCTTCTCCAGGCTGAACTGTCCTAGAGCTCTCAGCCTTTCTTCATAAGAGAGATGATCCTGTCCCATAATCGTCTTTGTGTCCCTTTGTGGGACTCCTCAGTATGTCTGTGCCTCTCTTGTACTGAGGGGCCCTGAACTGGATACAGCAGTCCACTGTGACCTCACCAGAGCCGAGTGGAAGGATCATCTCCCTTGACTGATACCAGTACTTTGCCTAATACACCCCAGGATACCATTGGCCTTTTTGTCAAGGGCACAGCACTGGTTTTGTTCAGCCTACTGCTCACCAGGACTTGGAAGTACAAATTTCGTTTCGAGCTACTTGGTCCCCAACAGATACATATGCATGGAGCTGGTCCTTCCTGGGTGCAGGACTTTGCACTTTCCCATTGAACTTTGTAAGATTCCTGTTAGCCCACTTCTTCAGCCTGAAGTTCCTCTGGACACTCACAAGACCCTCTCGTGTATGACACACTTATCCCCAGTTTTGTGTCATTAGCAAACTAGTTGAGAGTTCACTTTGCCCTGTCATCCAACTGAATAACGAAGATTTAAAACAGGATTTACCCTTGAGGTACACCACTTGATTAGTGGTCTCCAACTAGACTTCTTGCTACTGATCACTACTCTCTGGGCACAGCTGTTCAGCAAGTTTTCAATCCACCATGAGATTCTGCTCATCCAGTCACTATTTCTTCAGCTTCTCCATCAGGATCTTATGGAAGACCATGTCAAAAGCCTTCCTTAACTCAAGGTGGACAATATTCAGTGCTGTTCCCTCATCTATCAAGGTAGTCATTTCATGGTCAAAGGTTATCAAGTTGAAAGGCGTATTGAGTTCATAAGGAAATACCTTTGCATCTGGGGGCAGCAGGAGTAAAATTCTGGGGAAGAGGTCAGAGTCTTTCCTTTCCAAGATATTGTCAGTTCCAGAAGGATCTGCAATGGACCCTACCCCAGTGGATTTGGTGGGGCCTTTGTAAAATATATTTAAGAAGGGTCAGAAAATACAGGATAGAAAGGGAGAGGAAACAAAACCAACCAGACGGAACACAAAGATAGAGGAGAAGAAGGTGGCTGCATGACAGTGTAGGCATACCTTCCAAAGGCATGGCAGCTCATGGGTGAGACCACACTGGAGCACCCCAAAGGGGTTACACCGCAGGTGTACCCCAATGCTGTGGAGCACACATGTTGGTTGGAGCATAGGAAAAGAATGGGAAGGAAGGAGATGTCAAGAGAAGCTGCTACATCCTGACTGCAACCCCCACCAATCAGCCCAGTGCCACCTGTTGACTCACTGAAGTTACTGAATCGACTGAGTGCAATCCATGATGAAAACAGGGTGCAGAGGACAGGTGCTTGGAGTGAAGTTGAGCCTTTTGTGTTATATATCAGATCTACTTTTTAAGTAAAAAAGGGGATACAAGGTGTTAGTATTTTTTCTGTTTTCTTGTGGTTTTTTGGTTTGTTTTTTTTCCCCCTCCACTATTCAAGTAAGTAATTAAATATTTATTTTAATTTGCAATAAATAGTGTTAATTTCTGCATGTTGCCTGTTTTGCTCACTACAGCAAATGGTAAGTGATCTGCTTGTTTTAATCTTGACTCCAGAGTTTTCTTGTTCCTATTCTTCTTTTTTTCTACCAGCTGCACTGCTTATTTTCTCCAATTAACGAGCATACAGTGGTTTTTTTGAACTGTTTTATGGAAAACTTGGAACACTTTAAAATAAATCAGTGTGATTACTCCAAATTGCTTATCTCAGTGTGCATCACTACACTTACATGGTATGAGACTCAAGTGCTATCATATAGTCTGTAAATGAAGTAATCGAACTCTATACCACTTAACACATTTTTTGTCACTAATGCATCTTTATTAATCAGCAGCACAAAGAACTTCAGTTTTTTAAATTTCACTGATTTCAGGATAAATTGTAGCTCAGATTTTTTGAGTTATTACAATGTATTCTCTAAGAGAAAAGCATTATGAAATAAAACATTTCATATAATACATGCAAAAGCATGGTATTGCATGTATTAAAGCTTATTAAATGGAACATAATTCTCTATCATGTAGCAGCATTGCAAATAATAATCTGATTTATTTTCAGAAGTATCACTCTCAAAAAATGGTTAGTAATTTTAAGTAATTGATCAATTCTGCTGGGGATTCCTAATGACATCATAAACCATGACAGAACATTGTAGGTGGCTATTTTATCACTATCCTCTGCAGGCGAAGTTTTATAGTGGAGGAGATGTGATAGAAGAGAGGAGCTAGAAATGTTAAGAGAGGAAGGGTACATTATCTCTATGTAGTCCTCCTGGAGAGAGTTGAATGAAATAGGGTCATCCAAGGAGACTTATATATTATTTTATACTATATTTTGTTTCATTACCTCACTGATTTTAGAAGAAGCCCAGGGATATGTCTAAATATTTTGGCCCAATTTTGTATTCAATCCACTGATTGTTCCCACTAAACATGTTCCATTCATGGAAAAGTTTTGATGCATATAGATAATTCCTTTTAGAGGAAAGGGAACTGCAAGTTCTTCTCTAAAATGTGCTGCTTCCCTTCATGGAGAAAAGTGACCTTTAAATCAGTGACTGGATTTTTCAACATCTTTGGCCAAATGTTTGAGGAATGTTCAGTCCTACCAATTAGACTATACCTACTGTTACAAAGAAAACACTAAAGTAAAAATTGTGTAGATATAAGTAGCTTAGAAGCAATTATTTCAATCTTCTGGGCTGTTTCTACTGAGCCAAATTGCTTGGCACTATAGGCTTTGCCTACAGCAGATACAACGATAGGCTAAAGTCACCATGTAATCAGAAAATTGCAGACCATAAGGGTTCAGTTCCACGCTTCTAATATTTTCCTTTAGCTACCACAGCCCATAAAATACTCCTATTTCTACTCTCCCCCCAAATATTCTGACAATATGGTTTAATTTGTCTTACTTATCAAATCCCTCAGCAGTTACCCTGTCAATATTTCTGCCAAGAATTTCCAGTACAAACAGTCTTTTATGAAGCATTATTTTCCTCTACTAGAGCCCTTTTCACCTGCCGTTTTAAAGACTCCTGCCATGCAGAATGGCTGCCGGCCATCTGTTTGCAGGGAGGAAGAAAGCATTTAATAATTCATAGGGTGGATGACAAATAATGTTTGACATTTTCCTCTGATTTCAGCATACTTAAGAAAATATATTATGTCTGTAGAAATGATTCTATCATTCAGTGAGTGGGAGAGTTTTACTTGTCACTCAAATAATCCAGTGGCAAGAACATCAATGGAATAGCAGCCTTTCTAAAGTTGTTGTGGGTTTTTTTAGCATCAAGAGCCATATTAATTTTGTTAGCAATGAACAATTTCAATTAAATCAGAAGAGGCCTAATGATACACTGTGGTCAAGTTCAAATGTACAGACATTCAGCACAATGAAGGGTTAATTTTCATAAACTGAGGAAAATAAATCTTTTTTTTTTTTTTTTTTATTTAGCAGTAGACTTGAATAGAAAACAGACTAAATAGAAAACAAATTCCAGTGAAAATAGTGTTTTTCAAATTCAAGCCTGTGGCAATGAACCAGGATATATAAATTTCAGTCATTTTTCAGATCTATGCATAGATCACATCTTACAGTGGCTGCCAAATAATTGTGAAAATGTAAAAAGCCTGATAATGCAAAAGGAACCTTTCTGGGACAGAAGGTGAGATTTAACTACAGGATATAATCAACCACATCCCAGATTTGCCTGACTTATTAAAAAAATATCCCTGTTACCATTAAAATTGACATTTAAAAAAGTTCGTTTAGAAGTATTTCTCTGGATCTTCTGAGGGTCTGTGTTTCTTCAGTGAGTAACAGGCAAACTGACTTGAAATAGGTACAGTAAATTGTTCCAAGCTTCCTCTTTCATTCTGAGTTCCATTCAAAAGTCACTTGTCTTTATAGAGAAAATAACTAATTTTCACACTCACCATCATAAAATAAAATGCCTCATATATACTAGTCCTTAAATTAATTATCTTTCCTGTCTTGAAGTGTATATTCATATTATTTGAAAAAAAATAGGAAAAAAAGACAAGTTGTATACAAGTACACGTACATCATATAACTAGTTGTGTATAGAAAACTACAAGTTCATTTGTTATATGTTGTATTTAATTTATGACTAGCTTGTAGATAGAATGGGAGACAGTAATCAACAAATAAATATATCAAAAAACCCCACAAAACATTAACACTGTGTAAAAATGAATGAGAGGCACAGATTTTCAAAAAAAGGAGGGAGTACTCAAAAATGACAAGATTTTAACTTGTCAAACTCAACCATTGCAGGTGCTTTTTAACCTTTTATTTAAAGATTAGGTGAGATTTTTAAATGCTTTCAGATAGATTGGCTGGTAAATGCTACCATAATCTTTCAGTCATTTCAATTAGTAGTCTCTCAGTGATTTCTCTCAAAAGATGAGGATAATCCAAAGTTATTTCTGGGTGTTTTTTGGTTTTTCTTACAACAAACATTATTAGCAGCAAAATACAGCTGACTTTCTTTAGACCACTCTAAGATTATTTTTAATTTCTTGCTTAATAAACATACTTAATTGAGCTATATTTTCAAACCTCATGCTGAAATAATACTCAAAGGAGTTCTGAAATAGTTTATTATTTCAGACACAAAGACTTTTTAGATTGTGGAATTGTACATATGAGCAAAGTTGTAAGGAAATTAATACACTGTTTTATTTTGAAATATAACATTTTTTTAAAAAATCTATTTTAAAGGAAACATATTTATTTACCTGTAACATTTTCCAGACAGTATCAGCATACCTGGATTTTTTTATTTTTTAATAGCTTTACATTTAAACCTTTTTATTTGTGATATTATTATTTGGTATGCCTACTGAAACACCTAAAAAATTCTTACTGCTTTTCAGTTTAAATCAGAATCTATTTCTATGGCACAATTTTGTCTGTGTTGTCTAAAGGATGTCAACTAAGTTGAAATGTTTATGATCATATAATCTATAATGACAATTGTTCAGAATATGACAGCAGACATGAACTTGCATAAAGATAGAGGAAATAGTAAGCACAAAATTCATTTTTTTTCTGCTGGAAGATCATGGGGAAAAGTATTTAGTCGTATATCAAAGTACAGGGTTTTTTTACTGAGGTTTAAGTGATATATTATCTTCCTACTGAAAAAAAAAAAATTACTAAAAGTCAATTGTCTTACACATACCTTGAAAAAGACAACTCACTAGACAAAAAAAAAAAACATTTCTAGAAAAAGGGCAGATGAACGAATTAATTTTTTGCTTTCTTTGTAGTTATCGTTATTAGTTTTAGCCGGGTCATGCGAAGAAATAAATTTAGCCAGAGGAACTGCAACTTTTCTCATTCTCTGCATCATCAAAGGCACTTCAGTTTGAAGAGTAAAACGATTGCATTTTAGGAATACAAACTAGATGTTAAATGTTCAAGATTAACAAGATTTCCTTTCTTCAAAGGTTTTGAGGGCTTTTCTGTTCTTTGGGGGATTTGCCTTTCATTTTGTAGCAGCCGTCTCAGAATGCATTTCCAAAGCTGGAAATGTGACAACAAAGTTAACTGAGTAGAATCCATTTTTAAAATAATTTTAACCAACCTCTGTTCCCTATATTCTTCATTGGAAGCATGTACTGTTTCTTATATCTTAATTGTATCATATCCCAATTTGAATATTATTTCCTAACAGACTTTCTGTTTTATATGCCTCAATTAAAACCTGAACTCTTAATGGTACCATTAATTCTAATTTTCATTAGGAAGTTTCAGATATGGGAATGATGGTCACGTATTAAGTTTAGTCTCCTTCTTAAAGAAGCAGATACAAGATTTGTTTTATTTTTAATACAAATGCGGTATTATAGTTTCCTTAACATTTCATAGGTTTCTATATTGCCCAAAAAATACGTATTTAAGTATCAAAAATATCCCAGGTTTCTGAGCATGCAGAAGTTAGTTTGAACTGACCTTGTTTTCTTTTTTCTTCTCAACTTTATCATCTATATCAATCACACATTGTCATTTCTTTTTCCTTCCAGTCTTTGTATCCCAATTCATCAAGTTTACCCTGGCACTAATCACTACTAACCTGTAGTTTTCTGGGATTGCAAACATTTTTTATTTGCTTTATAATGGTACCTTTCCACCCTTCTTTTATATAAATTGTACTAATCTGTATTGACATCCCAGTTATAAGAATCTTCTCGCCAGGTTTCAGTTATGCCTACAAGATCACAACCACTATAATTTAGCAATCATTTTTTTTCAGTTTTCTTTGCTTGTCTCTCATTCTTCTAGAATTGTGTAAAGGCACACTAATACAGATGTCTTTTGATTCTTCAAGTTTCATTCTTTTGGCAAACACATCTTCTGATTTATTACTGTGCTACTAAAGGTGCCAAAAGCCTACCAGAATTCAGAGAACTAGATTTTTATAGCAGATAATAAAATCTACAGTTATGTAATGCACAAAAAAACCCCACAAACCTTCTTGCTTCAGGGTTCAATCAGGAGCTAGCTACCTCTTTCTAGAAATAAAATTTCCTTAACACAGAAGTACCTATTAGGGAATGTAAAATTCACTATTGTTCCTAATAAAAGTTGTGGAATATAAGCTGTGGGAGTACCTTGGCACTTTTGAAGCTAAGATCTACTTGGATCCCTAAGCAGGCACCTATATTAAGGATTTTCACCTACAAGCTAAGAAGTCCTGTTCTTAAGTACAATTAACTGACAAGATTTTAAGTTATGTTGTAATGTGTAAATAAGAGGAATCTGACACTGGAATTTTTCTCCTCAAAAATATTTTTGATAGCATTGTTGATGTTCCATGTGCAAGATTTAATATCTAACAGTAGAAGGTAGGGAAAAAATGAGCAAGAGGGCAACCCAAATTCTGAATTACTAAGGGTTACTCCTGAGCAATACCAAAATTAATTCTACTCAGTGATAAGGATAAAGACCTTTTTTCTTTATATTCACTCTTTTTTTTTGTTTACAGTTTTGATCTGTTTTCTCAGTTACAGTATGGGAGTTAATTAATTCAAATATGACTACCAAATATGGGTACTTATATCCATATCCTGACTATCTCTGTCATTTTTTCTTCCACATAAATAAGCTATTTTCATATTTAGAGCTTCTATTCACTCTAGATTTTTTGCTTCTTGCTGCGGATGTCATTTGTATCAAAAGTAGTTTTTAGCTGATAGTTGTGGTTTGTTTCATAGTCAATACATAGTACCCATTCGAACAAGCAAAATTTTTCTCTGTACAATTTATTTTGTTTACATTCTTTATCAGACTCAATTCATTTACAGAAAGAAGTGTCAGAGATAACAGTAAAATATTTTTGGTATAAACCTAGGCTTATTTTTTTAGTGTTTGGACATTTCTACATTAATCCTAAATGTCTCAAAATTCTGAACCAGAATTTTCAATCTAACATGCATTTGAACCAGTAAATTATTGGGGTTTTTATGCTACATACAGATAAGAGGATGCATATTGTCCTTTCATTCCAAGGTAGCTACTAAACTGTCTTGCACATCTTTCTACTGAATAAACAGTGGTGTGTGGTCATTCATCATCCTGTGCTAGATTGAAGTCAGTGCTATCCTTTTCATTCTCCAAATACTATATTGGTCACTCTTCCCCAAACATAGACAAAAGACCAAATCTTAAGCACACTCTATGTATACATAGAAAATAAGTGAACAGATATGATTTAAAAGCCTGAGAGAATTTTGAAAATCATCTATTAATACAAACTGTGGAAAACCAGGTTAACTCAGGCAAAATTCTTTACTGCACAAAGGGAGATGTTACAGTAGCTAAGCTGCTAGTTTTGTTAGCTTTAGAAAGTTATCAAAGGTGAAAGGTGGTAGAACAGATTAAATGCATGTACAAATGGGTAGGTGAAATAATAATATTAATATTACTATTATTAATAATAATAATAATAGTAAGTGAAATAAATCCAAAGTACACAAAGTGATAATGACATTTATGCAGTACCTAAGACAAGATAAAGCTTCAAGTTATGTGTCTATGACTCTGAATACATAGATATCCATACAGACATGATTGCCTACCTGCTCACTTGGATTAATCCTGCTGGTAAATTACCAAATGCAAATTTTCTCCTATAGAAGAAAATTACTAAGGTTAATGCCTCCCTGTGGCCCAGGTTTAGGATATCACTAGGAAACTTCCTAGCCTGGTTTGGCCTTCACACTATTTTCCATTATTGCTCTTCCATGTGGGTGGTTATGAAGTTGTAATGTGTAGTTCAAGGGTAATCAAAAGAGACTTTAGTGCCTTGGGATGGTTGGTAAGGGAATCTGGAGAACAAGTAAGTTTTTTCTCTATCTTTCCAGTTGCAGGCAGTGACATATGAAGAAACAGATTAACTCAGTCTATTAATGACACAGTGGTGTCACCAGCACAGTTTTGGGTTTTTTCAGTAATGGAGTGGCATCCAATTGGATTCACCTTTCTCAAAGGGAAAAGAGGATCTTTGATAGAGCTTTAAACTAGACTTGAAGTGCAAAAGGGGTAATACCAGTCTTGCCAATGTCAAATGCAAATTGAGACATTGACCCAAATGGCTTTGCTTTCTTTTGTTACACTTACACTTAGATATCTTACTGTATTTATAACAGAGTAATCATTTTCATTGTTTGTTTATTTATTTTTTAAGGAATCTGCCATAAATCCAAATAGAGTGCAAAATGTCTACTAATTTGAAATGTTTTGTTTACCCATCATGCACAGCCAAATCCACATTCTGTGTGTTTCCAGTGTTGGAATTTAGAGAAATACAGTGATCTTCAATCTTGTGGTATATGTATGTTCACCAAGTTCCTATAGATTGCAAAAGGCAGACATTTTCTTTGCTCCAGTTAGCAATACTAGAATTGGTTTCAGTTTTTATTCCCACTGATATTTTTCAGGTGATAATAATAGTGATGATGGCCCCAAGTCCATGATATCACAAAAAAAAAGAAAATTAATTCAAGTTCTTTCTTGAAATAAAATAAACAAACAAACAAATAAATAAATAAATAACACCCCCCCAAAAAACCAAGAAAAGAACAGCAAACTATTGACTTGTTTAGGTATCACTTTTTATCCTGCTATAAAAACCTACAGTCTATCAGAAATGAAATAGTAACCTCTTTTTCTGAGACAGAACACTTTTTCCTGTTTTCTTTTCTTGCCATTCAATATTTTCATCTGGGATAGTCTGTGCTTAATTAATTTTGCAGTTGTTCTTAGGATCATAACCTTTAATCTAATCTGCATTTTGCTTTGCTGAGTTCAAATCATATAGAGAAGAGCTCAAGCATGGAAAATAACACATTTTTATAAAACATTTAAATCTTTCCAGCACCAAGAACTCTGCATCACTTTTTACAAATAATTCTGATCAAGTCTACTAAAAAGTATAAAAAAAGTAACTGCTTCTGCCAAGAAAGCAAATAATAAGATTAAAAGACTGTTCTCTTCTGGTACCTGTAAAAAGCTTTGTGCATACCTATCAGAGATAATCATCATTCACTAATTTCAGTTGTATTGTATTCTAGTTGATTTGAGGCATTAAAATAAGGAAATATCACAGAATCAGAATGATAGAGCAATTCAGCTGTGAAGACCTCAGGAGGTCTCTAATCCAACCTCCTGCTCCTAACAGACTTAAATCTGAGGTCACACAGACAGCTCTGGGATTCATTTAGTCGGATTTTGAAAATCTCTAGGGATAGAAACTGTGTATCCTCTCCCAGGAGCCTGTTTCACTGCTTGACTCTCTTCATTGTTGCACTAAGGGCATGGGAATTTAGAAGAAAATAAATGCTCTTGAAGTCCAGCTGGTCCAGAAAGATGAGAGGGGCTGGGTGCGGCTGAGCTTAATTTCTGATTATGGCAAATTTAGCACTAGATGTCTGGTGGAGTTCAAAAGAACTTTCATGAGCAAAGATGCACAAATAGTGCAATTTACCCATCCAACACTATAGGTCTGGTCATGTTCAATAAGGACTTTGCACAATCCAGATTCACAAATAGTATGGTTTATTGAAGCCACACGAAAGCAGGTTCAGGATTGCTATGATAAATACACTAACTACAGAATGTTACTATGTTTTGTGACAGAAAGTATAGCAAGACTAATAGCACTGTATATGTTTAAATGAATATTCCTGGGTGTGCTCCTACATAGTTGGAGGTGCGAAACTCACCTAAAGGCACTCTTTCAGGAGAGGAGGAGAGACACAGTCCATGGACTGATCCTGAGCAGGCAGGGAAGTTTTCCCTCTTCAGTCCTTTCTGCCCTGAAGCACCCCTTTTATTCTATGAATTTTGGCCCATCCCAACATGACTGAGCAATCATGTGTTTTAGGTGGGGGTTAGTGACTTTGGTCACACGTGCATTATACGTCCCACCTTCTCCTTCATTTTCATCCCAAGAGTTCGTGTAAGTTAGTACTGTGAATATGTCCTAGTTAAAAAAATGCAAGCCAGATCATCCCCTATACAGATGGTCCATTCAATCTCCCAGAAATTCGACAGCAATTTTTCTTCCATGCTTTACTAACTTAAAAAAAAAATACTGGTTCTATTTAAAATTGAATTCTATTATCACTTCAGGAAAACACAGAGGGGAGAAGAGTAAATGTGGGGTGATTACAGAAGAGGAAGGAGGATTACCTGTAAAACCCCACAGATTTTACTGAACATAGTCCTGCCATAAAGTATTTCAGGAAGTCCAAGTTCTGCATGATGAGAGGAGAGAGATGACACACAGACTGTTGAATATTGACATGATCTGTCACAGAGATAGTGGGGGAAGTTAGTTTAATTGTTTACTTTCTGTTGAGGAGACTAAGTTTTCAACTCTTTCTTTTCAGGAATTACAGTCTTTTGGAAGACATTCCAACACTTCATAATCATGGAATTTTTAAAGGTTGATTGTGCCTTGAGTTTTCATTCCCAGCAATATCTGTCATTCAAGGTGATACAGAGACATAGTTCCCAAATAACATTCAGACTAATAAAGTCATTAAAATATTTTAGTAGCATGCTTTATCATTTTAAACCATCCAGAATCCTTATAGGCTTTTTAAATTGTTTATGCACACTTTGGGCAGCCATTTGTTAAGGAAGCAAATAAGCTGTTTGGGTATCTAAGAAAAGCAATGGAAGGTAATATAGAGAACATTTTTTTAATATTCCTTTACATTTTTAAAGCAGCTAAGCATCACACTAAACTTTGTAAATGCTTATGTATTCTGCATAGCCACTAGTTAAAATAGTATACCTTTTTCCTGTTGAAAGCAATAGCACAAGTACATCACATTTTGTATGCTGTCATGCTACCTGTTCCGTGAAAGTAAATAACTGTTCACATTTATCCATGTTATTTATTCACTGAAGCAACTTGGAATCTCATTCAGCTTTCTTTACCCCTGAAGCACTACTTGTGAATTAGTGTTCTTTAGCATGAGAAGAGATGCTGGAATTGAAGAATACAACCCTCCTTCAAGTATTTTAAAGTATTTTCTAAACATTTTTTTTCAACTAAAGGAGGGAGGGAAAGCATGTTGTTTCATGTACTCTCATTTAGGTGTTTGCACATTTTAATCTTGAATAGAATTTCTGGGATAATAGGTTAGTAGCAACATTGGCTGCCCTTGAGCATAAGGAGGGATCAGGGCAAAAAGCAAGATCATAATCCTGCACTTCAAGAGAAAAGTTTTCCCCAGTTCAGAGATTAGACTGCAAGTATTAGGGAGCAGCAATTAGGCTGCCCAACAAGGGAAGGTGAGTCAGAAGCACCGTGTGATAAAAAGGCAGATGCAAGAAGTGACCACACCAAGGAGGACTCAGGGTGGGGAATGGCCAATCAGGGTCAGGATCAGAACCAGGGAGAGTAGTCAAAGTCAAACATAGTTCAATGGTCACTAAACTAGATTGTAGTCTGCATGATCAATTCAAGACTGATTTGAACCATTTTGGATGAACATAGTCTAGTTTGAGTTTGAACAGAGAAAACCCTTCTCTTAGAACAATGGTTTATAGCATCTGAACAGAAATTTTTGTGATACCCTGTAGGTACAAAAATGCTGTTAGTGAGGATCTTCTTGTTATTTTTCTAAGTCCGTGAGAGACTTTTCTCTCTCACAGAAGAGGTAGCAGGGAATGTAAACAACCAAGCCACCTGCAACCTTGGAAAGTCTTGTTTATGGTATAGTGGAAAAATATTTTGATAATGGATGTTTTAGGATTTTGGCCAATCACCCCCAAAGGGTGGCTGATCCTTTGTCCAATTAGACTATGAAGAAAAAAGTCTATAAAAGAGTTTGTAAAATAATTAAATCAATCAATCTTGCTGCACAATTCCTGCCTGCTGGATCTTCTCCTCCTCCTCCTCCCTATAGCTGCGGGACACGGTGATATACCATAGGAACCAGGCCTGCGGTAATAATACCCTAACAGTTAAAAATTACAAAAAGCATAAAACAATCTAGTAGCATGAAGGTGAGATTTTATCTCAAAATAAAATTGAGGGAGAGAGAGATAAGAGAACACTTTCATGTTCTTATTTTCTGATTGTTTTGTGATGACAGTGTGTTGTAAGCAAGAGTTTCAGTCTAATGCAGGGAACTTTATATGCTGAAGCCATAAGCCATGTCACTTTGGATGAAGGGTACAGGTTTGTCTTCCCCAGCCACTGGTGACCATTCCTTCAGTCTTTACCCTCAAGTCTGGATCTTGCTCATAGCAGTGAATGCTTCAAACTCCTTGTTTACTGACAGGGTGCTGAAGGATGCTGAAATAATTGAAATGAACTTTGCTTTTTAGATCAACTGCTAAGGAGCCCAGATGACATAAAAGTGACACTTTGGAGGCAGAGAAACCTTCTTTGAATACATATTAGAAGCCAGTATTGCTTATATAACTTTGAGTGTAGATTTTGAACTACATTTTTTTATATGACAGTAATGAAAGAATAGCAACATTACTACAAAATCAGACATCTTTTGTATGTATATTTGGTTTTTTGTTTGTTTTACCAGCTCTGCTAGTGCTATTTTACTCCAAAAATTGTGACATTCTGTAGTATTTATCATGCACTAAATGTTATCCTAGGAGAAAACAAATAAACGAAATTGCATTTTTCATTTTAAGATGGGTTTGCTAGTATCTATTTCTAGTTTACAGCTATATCAAGATCTGATATTAAACTTTTTGGTATTTCTTAAAATACAGAAATAAAGCTGTGGGCTTTTGTTTTGTTTGGTTTGGTTTGTTTGTCAGGGAAAGTAAAAGCTGACATGTAGAATGAGAGAGTTATACCAAATAGCAGATATTCCTGCTGTATTATTATTTCCAATCAAAAGGACAGCTATTTCCCTTGTAAAAGCAAACAAATAAAAAGCAAAATAGGCATAGTCAATATTACACACTAACCTGATACTCTTTTACAGTGTAGTTACATTTGATTTAAGGAAAGCAAAAATTCAGTGTATCTTGCCCAGTCTGCTTCTACTTTGGAGGGACAGCAGGCTTCTGCTCTGAATATTGGGTCGACAAAAGTGTTATGATAAATATGATAGAAGAAAGTTCTACAAAGAACATTCTGACTGCCATTAAACCAGATGATAAACCAAATTCAGTTAGTTTTTAAGTATTTAAACTCCCATGGTCAGCTTTTTTCTTAGGCAAGTACAAGATCAGGGCAAGGGAGAAACATGACCCCTAAATACTTCTCATAGTGCTTTATTTATTCATGTATTTTATTTTATTTTCAACAGAATTACATGTGAAGATATTAAAAAAATCAAACTTTGAGGACTAAGTGTTCACATATACCAAACAGCTCCAATTACAACATCAAAAAGGCTTATACAACATCACAACATCAATTACAACATCAATTCGTGGGCTTATAGGCCCAAAAATAGGATATCTGTCTTTGACCAACATGAACTGTGTCACTGAAAAAATCATATTCAAGGTAATTACTCTAACTACCATTCCGAGAGAATTGAAAAAAAGCTATTTCAACTTCCTCTTGTTCTTAATTGCCCCTAGTCCAAGGTTAAAAGCAGAAATATCTGAATTAAATGAAAAGGATTAGCTCTTATATTCACCTCTTATTAAGCTTTTGCAGAACACATCAAGTAACAATGCAATACCACACTGTATATCATACTTTGTTCAGCAAAGTTTTCCAGATGAGTTCATAGAGGACAATAAGTCTTACTTAATGAATAGCTCATTCCATACACTGGTTAAACATTTCAGCTTTCGCAAAGAATGGAAAATAATTTTGTAATAAGATTTAGATCTTATAGCTGGGTAAAAGCTTTGCTAATATATTAAAGAAATTTTAAAATGCTATTTTCAGATAAGCTCTTTACCTATATCTAAGTGATAAAGGCAATAATCTCATGGCTAATAAATGTCCTGTTTTGCATTACATATACTTAAAGCCAAATTAGTGTAGCCGGACATTTTACTCCAGGAAAATTAAATTAATCACATTGTATGATAAAACTCCTAAAATAACTGTATCTCAAAAGGAAGAATAGTTTTTAAAAGGAATTTCACTATATCCTTTCAAGGTAAGTATATGTATTCCTAAATGTATGTCAATGTCATATATCAAAGCCAGACTTAAGTAAAATTCATAACAGAGAAACAGATAAATTCTGTGTTGAGTAAAGCTCTCCCAGAGTGGTGACCAAATTGTTCAATACTTACATGTCTCTAATTTCATGGATAGTTTACATCCAGCTTTTGTTATTGCCTGGATTATGTGGAAGTACTGAGTTTCTCTACAGAAATCAAATTCTACTTCCATATTGCTCATAAATCCTTATTGATTACTGATGACTGATTCCTATTATTCATGCCTCAAACTAGTAATTTTCTTCCAATGTATGTTTGACAAGACTGCTACATCTGCCCTGGGAGATAAAAGTTTGGAAGATTTGTGTTCCACATATCCTCTGAGTGGAGGATTGTGTGTTTTAGTACAATAGTTGGTAATTTGCAGTGTAAATAGCAAACAATATTGGTCTTAAGAGGATGTCTGCACATATTTTAAATTTGCAGGAGAAGTTATCAGCAGAATTTAATTGTATAATTCTCAGTACCTTACAGACCATGCTATTGCCAAAATCTGATCAATACTAAGGTTGCTCTATACATCTAAAGACTTGAAAGGAATATTTAAAAATATCACGCACATTTGCATTAGAAATTGACACTGAAAATACAATATGCATTCATGCTCCCATGTGGGCTTTAATACATGCAGAATTAAAAATGAAAGAAATTGGAGAAGGTATTTTCAGCTTAATGGCTCACTCTGTGGACAAGCCTTAATTTTCTAGACTAACAGTATTACAAACAAATAAATCATCAGGGATGAGAGCTGCCTGGTATTGTAATTTAATTGTGCTCCAAAGAGCATTATCACTAACTTGTCTCAGGCCAAGAGTCTGTGCTTACCAGGTAGGCTCCATAAGATGACAGTCATACCATTTTTGGGACATATATCAGTTTTGATGAGGCTAGTAATTTCTGATTTGAATATACCAATGTTAATCACACATATTTACATGAAATTTATAAATTTTAATCAAACTATTTTATCTACAATAGAAAGATAGAAAAATGCATGTGTATAAAATTGTATACAGTTGAAAGTCATAGATTTAGATAGTTCAAACTGACTACTCAATAAGGTAAAATTTAACAGTATCAGGTTTTTCAGCAGTAGAAATACATTTTCTCTTATGCAAAATTTAACTTTGAGGAACTAATATAAATATAACAAGATAAGCATATGAAATCTAAAAGCATTTTGCAGATATGGATATTACTTTTCACCTATAAAAAAATCAGTGAACAGCTGATAGCTAGAGTATTACTCATTGCATCACTTCAGATGATTCCTCTCCTTTGAGTTGTTTTTTTGGTTTGGGTTGGGGTTTTTTTGTTTGGTTGCTTGGTTTTTTTCTGTATTCAGAAAATCAGAAATTAATAGGCAATGTCTTATGAAAAGTGAAAGATTACAAATTACTGTAGCAGTGGTCACAGCATTACAACTCAGCATTAGATTAGTGAATTATGAAAAAATACCACATGCACACACTCTGTGTCTTTTCATTTACACTTCCACAAATTAGAAAATCAATTCAATTGTTTAAGTTTAGATGTTTATTTTACTGAGCACCTCTGAGTCTGAAGTGGAAAGAATTCACCTCCTCATTATTCATAATAACTATTTTTGGATGACAAAGTATTATATCAGTTTTGCTAAGTTATAGTGAGAATGATTGCCTAACAGAAGCTGATATTTGACATACAGGCTTCTACAAACTTTCTCATTATTTTGGATTCAGATAGTGTAAGAGCCACATCAGGTTTGCATATTTTCATTACATATACCACAATGCAATAGATCATAACATAATGCTTCTCAGATACCCTTCATTCATTTAGCTTTTGTCTGAGTTGGCTTACAAACCATATTTCTGAGAAACAAAATTAAGGACATTTATTTTAAAAATCCCTATATCAAGATGTTAAAAGAAACACCAGACATAACTGGATGGATACACTTCATTGTGTGTCATATATATGTTGCTATTTCTTACAGAGGCAAAGCATAATTTTCAGATGCATCCAGAAGTTCAGATTTATCTATTGATACTCAAAGTTGCCAAAATAGGAAAAAAAATGAGAGGAAAGGAAAGGAAATGAGAGGAAAGGAAATGAGAGGAAAGGAAATGAGAGGAAATGAGAGGAAAGGAAAGGAAAGGAAAGGAAAGGAAAGGAAAGGAAAGGAAAGGAAAGGAAAGGAAAGGAAAGGAAAGGAAAGGAAAGGAAAGGAAAGGAAAGGAAAGGAAAGGAAAGGAAAGGAAGGAAAGGAAAGGAAAGGAAAGGAAAGGAAGGAAAGGAAAGGAAAGGAAAGGAAAGGAAAGGAAAGGAAGGAAAGAAGGAAAGGAAAGGAAAGGAAAGGAAAGGAAAGGAAAGGAAAGGAAAGGAAAGGAAAGGAAAGGAAAGGAAAGGAAAGGAAAGGAAAGGAAAGGAAAGGAAAGGAAAGGAAAGGAAAGGAAAGGAAAGGAAAGGAAAGGAAAGGGAAAATGAGATAATTACAGCAGGAAAAAAAAGACTGAGTAGGGACCAAAGTACAGTCTTCCTAGGTACCTTGTCCTATAGAAATAGCAGCTTGAATTAATAGGCTATTTACTCACCCCGAACATTGTTTCAGCTTCTTCTATTTTTATATCAGTGTCAGCGTGTGCCTTAGTTTACTTCTTCTTTGCGCAAAATTTTATTATTCTATTATAAGAAAAAGCAGAAATTGTCCTGAATGTTATTAAAACTTGAATCGCCATTTCTGTGTTATTCTGTTTCTAATAAGACAGCAGTGGCTCTAGACAGTGCATTAGTGTAATTGTTTGTGGTATTACATGTCATTTTCTAAGTTCTATTTCAGTGACTGCTTATATCAGTCTGGCATTTGATACAGAGGGCCAGCAGTGACATTTCAAGTGGAAGAGCTTGAATATCATATTCTTGGAGTTCAGAAATTTACTTTCCATCTAGGAATTTCAAACACTGACATTTTTCTCCTAGACTTCAATTGCTTTCTGAAGAGCCAATATAAAATATATTTTCCTCTCCATACCACTGAATGCTAAAGTGCTAAAACCACCCTATTTCAAGAAATATGGGTCTCATTCTACCTTAACTAGCTTGCAAGACAGACAAAATAATATCAGTCTTCAACTGAAAAAAAAATATAAACTCATCATTAAATAATAAATCTGTTAATGCTCTACATCTATCCTGTGCAGTTTATACTGATGGTAAAAATCCAGGTGGTATTTGGTGCTACCTTATTAAATCTCTAATGGTTTTTCTAAATTTATTAATTCAGTAGCACAGATGAAATATTAAAAAAAGTCAGCAAAAACAGTTGTCGAGGAACTCTAATAATTTCTACTAGTTCAATATGGCTCATATAGCATTCTTCACTGCTCAGAGACACTACATTATCTATATACAAACTCTTAAGAGAACAGAAAAGTAGAGATAAGTAAATGTGGAACACTTCATCCCATAGGGGAATTGCTAAAGATTCAAAAGAAAATATTTTATTTTCAGTAGACATACTACAGGTATTTGATGGGACAGATGAGCCAGGAAGTGTAATATGGTGCCTAGAAGTACAGGTATTGCCTGTTCTGTGCCATAACTATCTTTGTGACTGTGTGTCTGGGGATATCTTCAATGTAAAATTCATTGTTACTGTTACAAAAAGCATATAAAAATGAGCAGTAAATATTGCTCAACTCCAATGCTTGGTAGGAGAATATATCTGAAGGTATATTTTGATTATTGTCCTGCCATTGTATTATTCCCAGCCCACTTTGAAGATGTTTTCCAAGTAGAAAATAACCTGTCTTGTTTGCTTTCATGGGACATCCAGGCTATTGTAATCCACAAGGGAGCTAGACAGTTTGAAGTATGTGTGGTGGTGTGTTCACATCTCCTGTTCTATGCTTGTCACTATCCTTAGAGAGGGAGTGTCTCTTCTCAGTCTTTATTGCTGTGGTTCAAAGAGTAATGGAGTCTAAAAACACATCATAGACCAAGCTTTACTGAGGCAGTAAGAAAGATGAGCAATACCATTCCCATGCAGTAACCGAATCATAGAATCATAGAATGGTTTGGGTTGGAAGGGGACGTTGAAAGTTCATCTAGTTCCAACCTCCCTGCCATGGACAGAGACACCTTCAATTAAATCAGGTTGGTCAGAGCCCCATCTAGCCTGGCTTTGAACACCTCCAGGGATAAGGCATCCTCAACTTCCTTGGGTAACCTGTTCCACTATCTTGCCACCCTCACAGTAAAGACTTTTTTCTAATATCTAATCTACATCTACTCGCGGTCAGTTTGAACCCACCCATTCCCCTTTTTCCTGTCACTACATGTTATAATAAATAATCTTGCCATGTCATTTCTGTAGGTTCCCTTCAGGTACCGGAAGGCTGCAATGAGGTTAGCCCAAAGCCTTCTCTTTTCCAGGCTGAACAACCCCAATTCTCTCAGCCTTTCCTTTCAGGAGAGGTGCTCCAGCCCTCTGATAATTTTTGTGGCCCTCCTGTGGACTTGGTTCAGCAGGTCCATGTCCTTCCTGTGCTGGGGACCCCAGAGCTGGATGCAGCACTGCAGGTGGGGTCTCACCAGAGCAGAGCAGAGCAGAGGGGCAGAATCCCCTGCCTTGCCCTGCTGCCCACGCTGCTTCGGATGCAGCCCAGGACATGTTTGGTTTTCTGGGCTGTGAGTGCACAGTGCTGGGTCATGTCCAGCCTCTCATCCACTCAGTGAGTCATACAGTGATTTACCTGGTCACTGATAGCAAATACAGGATGATCAGTGATGTCATGGCTCTATCAGAATGGGCAGGCACTTAACACATAAGTCATCCAACAGTAAAAGCCAGTAGCACAAATACTTTTTGGATGTGGTTAAGAGTTTTGCTATGCCTTGATTCCACCAAAGAGTAATGCAGTTTGAGAAAATCAGATCTTGCATGGCAGTAGCATGCCCTACATATCACTGGGTTGGTGTGGGCACTATCCTGCCTACATGATGATGCTGGTCAAGGGGCAGGGTGCTAGTTACTTAGGTCCTCCTGGAAATTTCTGTGGCTCTGCTCCTGAAATTATTTGCTAGACTTTCTTAAGCTATATGAATTGAATTGGTAAGTTTCAACTTTTAAACCCCTGAGGATAACCTGGCTTGTTTTGATTGCGCCAAGTTCAATCAGTTATCCATCTGCCTTTCCAGAGTGCAAAAAAGAATGGCTATCATAAGTAATTGGGAGAGAAAAAGTACAGGCTAGGCTGACTTGATAGCCTCTTTAGCTCTATACCTCTGCAGCAAAGCAGAGTATATAAACACCACTTAAGGATTTTAGACAGATTATGGCAATTTTCAAAGTATTCCGTGCTTACCTATTTTTTTTTTAAAGCTGTCATTTTACCATCACAGAATTAGAGCTGGACTTTCAGAACTAGTTTAGACCTGATTTTTTCTGACAAGCCTCACCTCCAATATTTAACATATTAACAGTGAGAAATGTCATTTGAGAGAATGAAATAGTTAGTTTACATAAAGCTGCAGTCCTTGTGGACATACGCCATTAATCAAACTTCTTTTGTTAGCAGTAATCAAGAAAATGCAGTTGGCATACCAAGAAATGTTAAACTGTCTGAATAATTTGAAAAAAACAAATTTAAATGAAAGCAAACAAAGAAGCCTTAAAATTATGAGTAATGTCAAGTTATTTAAAAGGGCTAAAGGGCATTTATGAATAGAAGTAGCTACAGAGCTACCTAGTGGATCAGTTCTGAATTGTGAAGCTGATGTAATTTCAAAATGCGTTTACAAAACTTTCACAAAAAATAAACCAGTTTGGCTCTTTTTAGCCCAAATATTATTTTAATAAAACATATTAATATGAACCATTTAACACAAGAAGTCAGCTTAGAGGCCTGAAGACCATTTTTCTGGGAACATCATATCACCTAATTTTAGGCTTTACTACAAGTGTATGTTATCATTCCTAAGACTTTCTGAGCTTTAGCAATTTGTCCCAGGGCACCATTTTTTTCTAAGATCTTGTGGTGAGCTGATGGGCCAGTAACTAAGCCACTCACTCATTTTCCCTGCTCCCAATGGGATGGGGGAGAGAATAGGAAGAACAAAAATCATGGAAACTTATGAATCAAGATACAGATTGCTTAATAAGTGAAGGAAAGATATTTCAGCTTTCTTTGGGTATCTCCCAGATCAGAAAACTACAGAAAAATAGATTATTCTGAAGGAAAAAAGGTGAGGAAATTGTGCTAAAATATCAAACCAAAAAGCCCAAACTAAAATATTTTAAAAATATAGTAAACCAGAAGAAAGGGTAGTCTCATTAGCATTGCACACTACCAGGAATTACCATACCTCATGCAGCTGGTGATGGAAGGGAAACAAAATTGTTAGAGGTTATAAAGGTATTTGTAGAGGGATTCCTTGTGGAACAGGGCCATATGATACCCCAGGACAGTGTGGGCAATCTGGGCACCCTAGGGTTGCCAGGGAAGAACCCCTGAAGGGGCCTTAGGCTGCAGTCAGGCTTGAAAGACACCTGGCAGCAGGCAGTCTTGAGAACCCTTGGCAAAGTTACACACTGGTCGGCTCCCCTGCTGCTTAGAGGCTGTCCCATGGGAATAGGGCATCAATCTTTGTAGATATAAGTTGGTGTAAGAAAACAATAAAGGGAGCACGATGCTCAAATCGTATCGGTGTTCGTGTCGTGACTCTGGCCGGTTCCCCTGCACTCGGAACCCCCCCCTTCAAAAGGTATTTTCCCCAAATGAATTAGGAAGTAGAAGTGTTAAGTTGCTCCATTCCACAGCTTGTGGTGGTTTAGCAGTTTAGAAAAACTTTTGTGACTAGCACAGAGCCCATAGCTGATAGGTCGCTAGACCAATTAAACAAGCTGGTAATTCCTCTGTGATGACATATTTAAAGAAGGGCAAAATGTGAGAAGTTCCTTTTCCTGCTTCCCCGCTGAGGAGTAAAGAGGGTGAGGGCCTCCGGAGAGAGGGAGAAGCCACCCCAGAGCCAGAGGCAGCCATGAATGGCCGTGAGTAGCCACGCAGCCAGAACAGCGTGGCATGAGTCTCTGAAGACAGTGCAGCCCACGCGGGGCCAGCGGATCCTTCTATGCAGCCACTGCAGCTCACACTGAACCAAGAAAAAACACCACGCAGCCGGCAACTGAAAAGATTGGGTGAAAGACAGGGTGAGTCTTTCCCTGATGCAGAGCCCTAACAAGATCAACTTCTCAGCTGAAAACCTACAGATACCAACTTTCTTCCAAGTCAGAGAAAAGGGAAAGTGATGTCACGTGGGGAAGCTAACATGGCAGCACCAAGGTTGGTGGGGGAAGGGAGAGAGACGAGGCACTCCCAGCGCCAGAGCTGAAATTCTCCTGCAAGCCGTGGTGAGGACTATAATACAGCAAACTGTTTTCCTTATAATTCATGAGATGAGGTACATGGGGGGGTGCAGAAATCCACGTGCAGCCTGTGAAAAAAAGTGCTCATGCCAGAGCCCATAGATGCTGTGAGAGAGGCTTTTAGAGATTGAAGAAGACAGCCTTTGCTTTCAGGCTGGAATAGCTCATCCTTAAAAGACTAAAAGCCCATGACTATTTTGACCCATGCTTGCAGTTGTGGGAAGACTGTGAGATTCGTGGGAGGGATTTTTTTCACTGCAGCAGATTTGGGCAGACTGTTGTTTGTGAAGTTTGAAACCACACTAGAGAAGTTCGCAGAGAACTTTCTCCCGTGGGACGGATCCCATGGCACAGCAGAAGAAACTTTTCCTTAAACATAAAGGAAGACTTTTAAAAAATGAAACACTGACCAAAACCCCATGTTTGTTTCCCTTGCGTGGGTTGGTGGAAAGAGGGAGGTACTGGAAGAAGAGTGTTCTGAAAGTTTGCTTTAGTTCCTCATTACTCTTTTTACTTTTAATTCTGTTAGTAATAAATCTTCTTTATACTGTAAGTTTGGACCTCTTTCGCCTTGAAGTTTTCCTTTTTCCTCAATAATCCTTATTTCACCTCATGAAAATGAAGTTTCAATTTCCCTTTCTCTGCTTAGCTATAGCAGAGGCAAATAAGTGAATAGTTTTTGTGGTGCTGGTGCCTAACCAGCGTTAAACTGTGAGA
This sequence comes from Corvus cornix cornix, assembly GCF_000738735.6. Lineage (NCBI taxonomy): Eukaryota > Metazoa > Chordata > Aves > Passeriformes > Corvidae > Corvus > Corvus cornix. Next base: position 65,484,579 of record NC_046332.1, on the reverse strand, counting down.
AACTGCATAGGATAAATTGTATTTTTTTTTTTAATGTGATAGAGCTGAAAATGAGAATTCAAAAGTGAATTCTGGCAGTGACTTCTGTGAATGCTGGATATCAACACAAGACTGTATTGAGCTCCTGTCCTGATTTTTTACTTCAGACGTGAAAGAGAGGTGCTAGAAGAGAGGGTCTTGCTGCATAATACTGCTAACAAAGGTATCAAAAGTACTGCTTTGTGATAGGAGTCACCAGATAAAAATACCTTGGTTTTGCAAATTATTTAAAATATATTATATGCATGTATGTGTGCATGTAGATAGAAAAATGTCAGATGTAATACAATCACCTTTGAAATTATTTTCTCACAGTTACATTAATTTCCCAGAAATTCACCTCCTTTTTTCTGAAATTTGATATTTCTAAATACCTGAAGAATTCTTTTGCATTAGTTTTTCTTATTTTTATTTAGAAACTTTAAAGTCTACAGATTATGCAAGGGCACAAGAGAAGTCCCAAAACAGTATATTTTTAGTATAAAATATCCTACACAACAATTTCTCTGTGTAGCAATAGCACTTTAATGGAGCTATGCAAACTTTAAATCACAAAAACATAAGCAGTAAAATGGCACTATAAACTGCAGTTTTAAGGAAAAGAAACCGTAATTTTAAGGAAAAATGTTTAAATTGATCACATTTGATGTAATTATGAAAGAACTGATTGCTCAGGAAAAGTTATTTTATAACATTAACTTAACTTGGAAACTTTTATACATTCTGTAAAGAACACAGTATGGTACCTTGTATGGAATTGCAACGCTCTGAGAAATTCTCTTATTTTGTAGTTCTAAAAGCTCTACTTCACAGCAATCTGTGAGATTATTTTTTAAATGTATATTTATCTCAAAGTTCAAGCTGAACTGTTGGTCCTTGTGCATCTCAGCTGACCACAAAAAATGTGATTGATTCCTAATAACAAAAGAACTGTAATGGTACTTGTCCAGATGGTATTTATGGGCCATAAAATGAAGTCAAAGAAAAAGCTAAGGAAACTTAAATCACCATGAGGGGGAATGCAATATCTGTGTTCAGTAAGACAACTTTACTGCAGTCAGGAGAGATGCAGGGGCATAGAACATCAGATTTCATAAGTTTCACTGCTCTTGAAGCAAGACCATCGTTTTTAGGATGATGCATATGGTTTTAGAATTAAGCCAGAATTTAATACATATGTAGTTTAATAATATTAAACTACAACTCCAGATTCTTTCCCTGAACTGCTACTATTTGTTTACTTTAATAAAAATCTTAAGTTAAAATTTTCTTTTGATGGGTTTCCAAAAGCAATGAAATATTAAACTGTCTGTGTGCTTAGAGTAAGGTTGTTATAGAGTGTGTCAAAAATACAGAAGTAATCTAATTGAATTTACAGCTAATTCAGTTTTGAATCATCAGGGGACTAAATGATTTGTAGGAATTTTTCTTTGGTTATTGCTATTGCACAGTTTAGAGCTGAAATATCAGAGCAGAATTTGGCTGTAAATGCTGGTGTACTACTTCTTTTTGTCTCATTGTCTACTAGTTTGCAACATAGGGATGGAAAAGTGATTGCTACAAAAACAAAATAAAAACAACCCCAAAAATAAACCACCTTTCTTTTTAAATTAAGAATCGTAAAATCTGTGAGAGCCAAGTAAATGATTAATTGAAACCAAAATCTTGAAAGCACTTGAGGATTTGCTCTAAGGTATGTGCGTTTGAAGGTATGGCAACCACAATTTTCAGTATTTCATCATTATTTCCTGGATTCAGAATGAATGCTGAGAAAAATTTATTTTAAAAAGTAATTTATGACAGAATCATAATATATGGAATTCACATATACCTAGATGTGTGTACAAGTGTGTATATGTGACTGTGTAATTATGAGTATATATATAGATAAGATTTTTTTAAATACCTGTTGTGAGGGAGTATCATGGTTTAGATCAGGATGAACTAAATACATTAACTGCTGCTCAATAATTGTGTCAGTGTCAATGAGTTCTGAAATGTAATATTGTCTCTGTGTAAGAATGGTTGATAATTCAAACTACTAAAAAGTTACAGAAAAGTGTCTATCTCTTCTTCCTCTTTTCTTGCTCATAGGGTTTTCAGCCTTCAGTTGGGGAGGAGCCAGGAGCTGAGCATGGTGACTCTGGCTGCATAAGCTTGGTCCCGGGCATCCCTGGAGGTCTTCATAGTCAGGTGCCCCAAAGGTATGGACTTGCTGCTCCGTGCTGGTATGATGGAGGATGGATAAGCTTTATGAGGTGGGGACCATCTCCCAGATTGTTTGATCTTTACTTGTCGGCAGACTGCTGCAATATGTTGGTTGCTGATAGGTGTAGTGAGTCAATGTGCCAACATTCTCATATAAATTTAGTGCTGCTGTTCCTTCCTTTTACACATGGGTGGTATTATTTTCAAAATACATTCCTAATAGTGCTTTACCCGGTGGAAACTTTGTCCCTAACAACTACTTAGCAACATACCTCAGGCCTCCAATATCAGCCTGATTACTCAAGTGATGTCACCTCAGCTATCAAAGACAGGGCAAAAGTCAAACGAGGTGAATTCCATCCTGGCATTCTTCTCCTGTTTTTCTTAGAAGCTCTAAGGTTTCTTTCATTCTGTACAGACTCACTTTGAAAAATGGTTTCCTTGAGAGTACTTTGTGTACCCTCTGTCACCCTTTAAGCTGGTGAGATCATCACTTTGCAGAGTTTGTCAAACTGGCTGCAGCTCCCTGTAAAAGGTCAATGTTGCCATGTCTGGAGTAAATGAGATATTTCTTCTCTTTGTAATACCTCCTATTCTTTTTATAACACTGTACTGTAAGACTGCTGTCATCCATATCGAAAGTTTGAAAGTCAAGGTTTCAGACCACAGCTGAAGATTTTTTATGATCTGCAAGATCCTTCTAGATTTTACTCTTGTCCTACTTTTCATGTTTTAGTCAAAACCACAATTTTTTTCATGCTCCTAGAAACTAATTTGGGGGACCATTAGTTTTCACTCGTAGGGGTAAAGAAATTCTCTTTTTTTAAGCTAAAGTCTGTCTAAACACAGTATTTTAGTCAAGTTAAATACTTTATATTGTATTCAGCTCTTCAAAAGCACATTTGACTTTAAGTGTGTAACTGTACCAAAGGTTCAAATAGTGAATCTTAGATTATCCTGAGTTAGAAGGGACCCACAAGCATCATTGAGCCCAGTTCCCCAATCCACACAAGGCAACCTAAAAATTATACCAAATATCTAATCATTGTCCAAATGCTTATTGAACACTGACAGGCTTTGGGTGATGACCACATCCCTGAGGATATCGTGCCTGACTACCCACCCAGTATTAATGTAAGTCCTGTAAATTCCTCTAAGTGACTATGTGTGCTGGTTTGGGCAAATTTGGAAATATATCCTCTGAGAGAAGGCAGGTTACAACCATCCCACCAGGTTCAGGAAAAAATAAATTTTCGTTGAAGGAAAGTGAAAGAGATAAAAACTATTTATTTAACAAACACACAGGAAAAGGACAACAATGCTAAATAATAAAACCTCTCACTGTAGAGAGAAAACCTGGATAAATTTCAGAGTCCTTCCGTAGGTAGCCGCTCTCCTCCTCCTCAGAGCTGGGACGGGATGGGCCCTCCTCCAGGGCCTCCACCTCAGTGGAAAAAGTCTCAATGTGTTCTGATGTTGAAACAGTCCAAAAAGAAGGGAGAAAAACCAAAGTGCCAGGAAAACCAAAGTTCAACTGTCCATCTCTCTCTCCGGAGACAAAAATAGCCAAAAGCTGGCTGAGAAAGCAAGCAGAGTGCTTCCCTTCGCTCTCCCTGCCGCAGGATGCTGAGGAATCTTTGTGTCCTTGAAACAAAACTGCTTTGAAAGTTTTGCTCAGTTTTTTTCTCTCCCCTCTCAGGCTAGTTTAAAGGCACAGAAAAGGCAAAAAAATGAATTTCTGGGCATAGAGGAGCGATAGGGGATACAACATCATAAAGTTACCCCAAGACACTACGTGAATATATTTACCCTAAAACTAACCACAGTCATTTGTAGTGATTGCGTAATTACAAATATATATCTCATATCAGACTTTTTCCTTGTATTTCAGAATTGATAAAAATCAATCAATGGTAACTCATGCTTCACCATTTTAATGCTCTCTTAATAGAGACTTTTCTCATTAATAAATCATATTTTTGAGATGTCTTTAGATAATATTACAGAACGCAGATAAATATTCCTGAATTCTAATCCATGTTATAAATACTGTTTATTTTGCTTACTCTTCCATTGATAACAACATTATGTATATCGTTTTCAAAAGCCATTCTTCTTAAGTATCACTTGTTTAGTTATTATAGTTTGAAATAAACTAAGTCACCTAGCCTCTCTCACTGTATACTTACATTAAATAATTTCACATATTGTTGAAAAAATCACATATTTTTTGACCTGAAATGACCTCACTTAGAATGCCTTCTTGAAACCACAGAAAAGTCTGTGGTAGCTGCAGCTTTGAAAAATTACTATATCATTCTGTGCAGAAAGTCATCTGAAATTCAGCTTTTTATGTAAATATCCAGCAAATGAGAAGAGTTGTCAAAACTAAGAAAAATTTTATTCATGCTACTTGAAGGAAGTATATCTCAGGTTACTCAAAAATATAGGAGAAATACACTGAGGAGTGCCACATAATAATAAATTAACTGAGAGTAAGTGAACTATTTGCTTTTTATTTTGTTTTATTTTAAATAAATAGGGTGACTTAATTAATGTTCCTTTAATTTTCCTCTATTTTTTATTTATAGAAATAACCAGGATTATATCATATGTGTTCAGCTTCAAAAAATAAATTATATACAAGATTTTTGGGAAACTACTTCATCTCTAGAAGCCAATTATCACACATCTGTAGATTAATGGCTCACTAAATGTGATAGTCACTTCTGTCAGCTTTCACTGACATAGGAACACATATCTTCTAATGCAGGAACACCAATTTTTATGCAAACAGTAGAAATTATTTTTGTCTCTCTCTGAGAAAATTTGTTATATTTTATATCTATAATATGCATATGTTATATTTTATATATAAAATATTTATATATATTTTATAGACAAAATATTTCTTCCCATCAATTAAAATGTGGTGAGTGTTCATCAAGTTGTGAATGCCTTATATGACTTATATTTCATAAACAGAAAACAGATGGCTCTGACCCTTGTTGTCTTAAAATTATTCTAGTTGTCTTCTAAAAATGCAGAAAATAGGTGAGAAGTAAATTGTATCTTCATTAATCAAGTTTATAACAAAATCTTTGCCTAAAAATGAGAATTATAGCATTAGAGTAAGAGCCTGGATGATTTTTCCACTCTTCTTAATGATTGAAAGCATTGGGTTACGGGTTATTAGGGATTTGTTTTATGCTAAAGAGTGTATAGAGGTCCTTGCATCGTAATTCTTCATTAATATCGGTCCTATATGCTGATACTGTTGCTGCGCTCTTTATTTTCATTTTTGCTCCTGCAACAGGCTGCTAGCAACTTGAAAATGAAGAACAATGACGTTTAAAAAAACAAATTACATTATTAGGAGGTAATATCTGTACTACAATAACACTGTTAAAATGAAATAACTTTTTAAATACTGTTTATGATACAGTTACAGACCTAAAACCATGGGTCATGAAGAATCACTGCATTTTTAGGCTTTCCTCATGAAGGCAGTGTAGTACTCAAGGTATGGTCATGTCAAAGTTTTATAGAGGTAAAATCATTTCATCATTTTTTTTAGTTCTGGTCTCCATGTTCAAAGAAGGATTTAGGATAATTAGCGAAAGAATATAGATTAACAACATAAGAAGATGTTGCTTTGTGAGGAAATTCTGGAAAGGATAGGACTCTTCAGAGAGGAAGAAAAATGAAGAGCATTATGACAGAGGTTTACAGAGTCATTAAGCACCTTGACTAGTTGTTCTCAAACAGAATTGGAAGCATTCTGTTAAAGTGCCGAGAATTTTATTTGAATAAATGTAACGGAGTACTTGACACAGTGGGAATGAACTGTAGTTTGCTGCTACAGTGCGCTAAGAAATCAGACACTATCCTAAACTAAAAAAAAAAAATTGGATCAGACAATCCAGTGAAAAACAAGTTCATGAAGAGATCATAAAAAGATTAGTCAAAGTCCTAAAATAGAAGTTGTACTGGGAGCATGAGGTAAATCTACTGCAGAAAGTGATCAAGCTGAACAGTGTATCTTATTACCATTGTCAGAGACTCCAGCCTGGGCTAAAGGGACCATTAGTTTGGCCCAGCAGGGTTTTTCTTGTGTTCTTCCAGCTTCTCCTGGACACCTGGGAGTTTCCAATTCTTCATAGAAAATACCTATAATTATTTTTAACAATTTAAAAAATAGCACAATAGAGAAAATTGGTAAAGTTACAGACAATCCTAAAGGTGTCTATTGCCTTTTATTTATCTTCCAGATCAATTTAATACTTTTAGTAATTAAAGGCGTTTGTACTTTTATTTCTTTTTATTTTAAAGTCTACTGTCTCTTCTCAATATGGGTCATGGCATCACCACAGGCAACAAAAGTTGCAGAATAATAATGTCTTCCTGCTGTTAAATAAAGGATGAGAGATTCTTACACTGAATTTGAACAGAAACTTCTGAGAGCTCCTGATCAGCTGGCAACTAGTCCCAAATACCTGCACTTGGAAAAAGAGCATGAGAATGTGTTTTACAGAGATCTACTATATAGTTCCAAGGTGATAAGAAAAGTATTTATTAAGAATAAGAAAATAGTACTTGCCTTTTGTTTTTCTACTTGTAAAATCCAAAACAAGGAAAAATATTTGAATTTACAAAAGATGAATTTAGATTGAATTAATCTGAAGTCAAATATCTAAGAAATTACTTCAGTCCAGACAACTCATATCAGTAGACTAAAACATATAGCTAGCTGAGTTTGTGCTTACTTTAAATCTTGTTCTATTATTTTTTTCAGTAGCAATAATTTCAAAACAGAAAAAACCACTTGAATTCAAATAGTAGATACATTAAATTAAGCAGTAAGTCCTTGTTTAAAATCTCTGTTTGGGTAACTTGAATTAAATTCATTGTGATCATCAACTACCTTTAATCCTAACTAGTTGATTTTGAGTATGTTTGTTTTTGTATCTATTTTCCAAGAACAAGTTTATAAATGTTTAAGACATCTGATCTTAAACCTCTTCAGAACATGATTTTTTTTTTTAGAGGAAACACATTTGTACAAACTATACAGGTAGTAGGATACAAATTAAAAAAAAAAAAAGAGATAATTCAGAAAATAAATACAAAAATATATAATATTGGGGCAGGCACTGCAGTGGAAGACATGTAATAACTATATCTTTCAGGAAAAAACACATTTAACTTTTAGGTGGAAAGAAACAACCAAGGACTTTAACTATCAAAAATGTGTGATTATTGTCTACATGGTAAAGTATACTTGCAGCAAATGTAGAATATTTTTGAAGACCAATGGCTTTTATGTGTTGTAATGATGATGAATAATGTATGAACACAGAATTTGTTAAAATATATTGTTAATGAATTTCACAGTGTGGGTTTAAGACTTGAAACCAGCCTGGTTTGTCAGTCTTCTAATCTGATCTCTCACTATCTCTGTATTTGGTTGCAATAATGGAGTAAGACTCTATAAAAATTTTGTATTCATAAACATGTATATGAATCACTTATTAATGCTGTGTCTACATTAGCATTTTGATTCAGAGTGTGATTCTTTAAATTGAATTTACAGATCATCTCTATTTACTTAATTTTCCTTTGGTTTTTTGGAAGCTTTTCATCTCCAGAGACTAGATTTTTTTTGAGAGCAAACTAAACCACTAGCTCTTAGTAAGGTGCATACTATATGTCGGCAGACCTAGTGAGCCCATGGAGGTGTTTATGGACATCTTTGAATCACAGATGTGCTGAGGACATTTAGTTCAGGGAACCAGGTGATGCTGATAAGTACGAATCTGAACCATAAAATCAGCACAAAACACATGATCGCACTGACACTCCTATTCCAATCAAATATCTTACTTAAACAATAAGTAATATATATGCTTAAATTGCAGGCTAATAATACAGAAGTTTCAATGCTAAATATAGATAATATAGCACTAGTTTTAATCTTCTTTTCCTAAATGAAAATAATTTATTCATCTATGTATATTTTGAAATTTTCAGCAAGCACATTGTCATCATGAAAGTACCTCTGAATTGAAAATCAATAATGCAGGTTAAACAGAGTGGTTTAAACATTTGTGGTTTAAGGTGGATAGAAAAAGACTTGTGAACATTGCATACACAGAAATAGAAAAATAATCTGCCGTGTTCACTAAAGCTGCAATATGAAGCTGGGTTCTGCTATCTAGCAATAAGCAAAATAAATGAAGAATGTGGAGAGCTCTGGCCTGGATGTGGCTTTTTGGTTTCTGGTTTCTTTAAGCTAGTATGAACTACTGCATCACCTGGAAAAGTGAGAAAGTAGATGGGATATAATTGTGAGGAAAAATAACATGGAGACTTTGATTCTTTTGGCTTGTCCTAGACTGTTCTACAATAGTGGGACAGAACAAAAATAACCACGTGCTGTGCAAATTCCCTACATGTATATCAAGTGAATGTATTTTAAACAGACACTTTTTTGTTAAAAAGCACACACTGGAATTTTCCACTGAATTTTAAGGGTCAAGAATTTACCAATGCATAAAAATACTGTTACAGCGATATGAATCAAACTATGCTGTAGCTCCCTGAAACTAAAATGTCAAAGCAGGGAATATGTAATGAATCCTAGAAACAGATTAGTATATAGAAATCAGCAGAGAATTTCATGTCTTAGCATCTGAGAGAGCAGATGTTATGGTCTGATGTACAAATAGCAAATTGAATTGCTTTGATTTAAGAAAATTCTTTTTAAATTAACACATAGAATAGGACAGAATAAAGAGACTAGATATTCACTGAACATCTGTTATTTCTGTGTCATTCAGGTGACTCATATACCTGCATTTTCCCTGGGGAAGCCAAGTTGTTAAAACCAGCTTCTACTACAAGATTGGTGCCAGTAGAAAATGTGCATAAATTTGACTTCAGTGAAGTGTCATTGCTGTGTATTTTTTTTGCTGAAGCCCTAACACAAGGTTACAATCCATCTCCTTCACATTTTCTTTTTTTAATTAACCCATTACCACTGGAATTCCGGACAAAATAAAATTCTTTAATTACTGGCTGTGTTTAGAAAATCCCCATCCTTGGTCAGATGTGCCTATCATGTAGGATAAAGATAAAATCTGTATTCTTTGAGTTACTCGTAAATGGTTCAGCCCTGTGATGAGCTACATGTAGCATATTTGAATACACGCCTCTTCAGCCATCCACAGTGCCACCTGGTAGATTCAACCTTTTCCCAAACTTCCCTGCTGCATGGTTTAAAAGATGACATAAAAGAATGCTCAGAAACCAGCAGCTGACTCAAAAATAATAGTCAGTGATTAATTTCTTGCTTTCCTGCATTTATCGCCTTAGTGTTTTAAAAGTGGTTTCTCTATCAGCAACCAAATCAGAGCAACTTCACATTGCCCTAGTTAAGAGAATAATAACAACTGCTTTACATTATAAAGTGTTCATCATGTGTACTTTCAATGATCCTTTCGGTTTTCTCCATTCCAATAGGGAAAATGTCTCCAATCATTATGGCTTCCTCTTTCACACTTTTCCTATGGCCAGTGCTGGATTTAGCAGTCACTTTTATAGGAGTGATGATATAGTTTAATTGTCCAACCTTTTGATTTCTGAATATCTAAATATCCTTTAATGCTAACTGAAATAATCATAAGCTTTTATTAAGCTGCATAATAATTACCCACTGAAGGAAATAATATATGTTCTGAGTATACATTTGTACAACTAGACAGCACTGGCTATAAATCAGCAGACTGTTTTTGTAGAGCCCTTTCCTTGAATAATTCTTAGGCATTAAAGCTTTTGGAAATAAATAAGATTTTATCAATGTATTTCAAATCATCTAATCTCTGAATAAAGCAAATAGCAGAAATATATTTTAGTACAAAAATTCTGACTTCAAAATGATAGCTCTTTCTTGTGGGGAAACACAAAAGGTGGAAAGGATTTCAGGTGTGAGAAATAAAAGCAGGTTTCAGAAAATAAGGCAGAAAAGAAGTTAGGATTCAGCTTTGCCTGTGAAAACTAGAAGATACAATTATATAGCAGCAAGGACATTAAAAACAATGGTTAGAGTTTCTAGGTTTGGCCTAGATAGATCTTGGAGTTGCAAAAAATATGCTTAGCAAGATAGATAAGTTTAGGCCTTATGATGGAATATTGTGTATTGTTATGACAAGGTATAACAAGCCAGCATTGTGTTCAACAGCTGTACATGTGCTGTTGTGGACTGGTTAAGACAGCTGTCTGTAACTTTTACAAGCATGCTGATTGGCCAAAAATCTTTTAAGAATACTCTGTAACCAGGAGGTTTTTGGATGCCCTTGGCGGCGTGAGCTCTGTACCAACTCTGTCTCAACTTGGTATGTGAGACTGATAATGGAATAAAATAATAAAAGGCTCCTGGAGTGCCTGTCCAGGCTCCCCATCCCATTTGTTGCCGAAAACGCCGACATTCGTTAAGCAACAGTTTTCCAGTATTATTTATCAGATCTTCTCTGTCATGACAGAAAGAAACATTATCACAAAAATACAGAAAACAGCTTTCCAATAAAATTCTGGTGTCACTAAAGTGGATGACAAAATTCCCATTAACTTCAATTGGTTCAAGAAAAGCCTTTACACAGATCAGTTGGCAATGAGTTATTAGTTACCTAATTGTATCTATGCACTCAGACTAAATAATGAATCTTCTCAAAGCAGCCCAAAAAGTTTGTCCTGGGTTGCAGTGTATTCTATTACCATCCCCATCAGCCGTTGAAATCAGGTGGGGCAGTGTTTCCTTGCCTCCTCCCCCCAGACTATCTTTCTGTTAATGGCCCATCATTGTCCTGCCGCCTGACTCAGAGATAACTCCCTGCGGACTATCTTCTGTTAATGAGCCTAATCAACACTTTGCCTCATGACTAATTACCCCATTGTGAGATGCTCCACCCAGAGGGAGGAACCAAGCATCCCATCGTGGATATAATCTAAGGCTGAACACCAGAGACACCGGCTTCCCACTGGATTTCCAGAGGACAGGAGCTACACAGCCACCACTGGACTTCCTGAGGAGGAGCAGACTGTTTTACTACAGGATCACTGCTTCAGAGGACTGCAGCCACCATTCTACAGACTGCTACCACCACCCTGCCTAACAGGGTGTCAGGTTTGTACTTGACTCTGTCAGTTTGACAGTGTTTTCTTTTACCTTTTTTTCCCCTTTTCTTTAATTTCCATTAAATTGTTATTCTGACTTGGTGCCTCCCACTGGTTTGTTTTCAAACTAGCACATAATTTGGCGCCCAATGTTGGGAAGCTCTGAGAGAAAGTCAGAATTACAATTTTGTGTTAACGGAAACCTATTCACCATGGTGCTCAGCTTGTCTACGTGGGTACTGTATCTTGCTCTCTATATTTTTCCTCACATGGGGAACTACCTGTCTGTAGTATTACTCCTGTTAAAACCAGGGAATGGTATGAGAATTGCTTTATTGGTTTATTATGCCTACAGCATAATAACCTGTGAGGCGATGAATACCATTCGGAGTATATACTCAGTTTTGTTTGGCTGTCCTAGTCTGGGCTCCTGTGTCTGGGATCTCCTCAACAATCGCACCCAGCCCCTGGTGGGAGGAGTAGAGAGTGGTTTCTTCCAGCCTTTCAGGCCAGGCACAGCAGTTTTTGAAAATATTGAATTCCCTCTGGATGTCAAAGACAGCATAAACTTGCTGTCAGTTCTGATTTGTCTTCTCTGTACAGCCTGCACCATGTACACCATGCTTAGAATCAGAGCTATGGCACAGCATCCTCAGGATGAGGGAGGGAAAAAGAGCAGAGCAACAAACACCATGTCTACGCAGACTGACACAGAGGAGAAAGAACCCAGACGCAAGACAACAGCGTCCATGTCCACGCAGACTGACACAGAGGAGAAGGGAACCAAAAGCACTGTCAGCGTCCCCATGCAAACCATCACTGAACCAGAAACAGCCTAAACCGATTGGCAGTTGCCCCCGTGCAGAAGAAGAAATCAAAAAGCAAATCAGTCCGCATAGTGACTGACGAGGATGCAGCAGGACCTTCGCACCCAGCAGAAGAGGCAGAGCCAGAGATCATCAATCGATCACTATCCCTGGGTGAGCTGCGTGACCTGCGGAGGGAATTCACCCGCCAGACGAACGAGTCTATCCTGACCTGGCTGCTCCGCATCTGGGACGCTGCAGCCAATGACACCATTCTGGACAGAAGTGAGGCCAGGCAACTGGGATCTCTGTCCCGGGATGTGGTCATTGACCAGGGGATCGGGAGAACCCAAGAAACCCTCAGCCTCTTGGCGGCGACTGCTTACAAGTGTAAGGGACAGGTACCTTTGTAAAGAAGACCTCCAGGTGCACCAAGGAAAATGGAGCACAATGGAACAAGGTATCCGGTGCCTGAGGGAATTGGCTGTGCTGGAGATCATTTTCTCAGAAGATGAGAGATTTCCTAAGAGCCCAGATGGTGTCCAGTGCATGTCACAGATGTGGTTGAGGTTCGCACGCCTTGGACCAGAGATATACTCCCATTACCTGGCAACGCTGCAATGGAGGAAGGCGAGGACAGGGTGGGCGTCTTGGTGAACAAACTGAGGATTTACGAGGACACCGTCACAGCCCGTTTCTCACCCATGTCTCATCCGTGGGAAACAAGTCTTTCGGCTGAGCAAGTCCGGAGCTTGATTGAAGAAGGCCATCAGAAACTGAAAAAGGAACTTAAGGAAGAGATTTACCACCATCCCACCAGAACCAACAAGAGTCTTCTGCCATTAGGAGCCGCGACCCCCAACCAGGGAGAGAGGATACACCCCACGAGTAACCTCTGGTTTTTCCTTCAGGAACATGGAGAAGACATGAGTAAGTGGGATGGAAAACCCACCTCCTCCTTAGCAGCTCGGGTAACGTGAACTAAAAAGAGGGACAACTACCACAAGAAGTGCATCTAGAGTCAACATTGCTCCGGTCTCCCGCACACAGAACTCCAGACGGTACCGGAATGATAATATGACGATCCTCTTGAAGGGACCTCAGGAACGTATTCACCGGAAGGGAGCAACATGCAACATGACCAGGAATAGAGGGGCCCTGCCTCTAGCCAGGCAGAGGAAAGGGAGAATCGGGTCTTTTGGACTGTGTGGGTCCGATGGCCTGGCACATCTGACCCACAAAGATACACGGCTTTAGTTGACACCGGTGCTCAATGTACTCTGATGCCATCAAGGTATGTGGGAGCAGAACCCATTTCTATTTCTGGGGTGACAGGAGGATCCCAGCAGCTGACTGTACTGGAAGCTGAAGTGAGTTTAACTGGGAATGAGTGGCAGAAACACCCATCGTGACTGGCCCGGAGGCCCCGTGCATTCTCGGCATAGACTATCTCAGAAATGGATATTTCAAGGACCCAAAAGGACATCGTTGGGCTTTTGGGATAGCTGCTGTGGAGACAGAAGATATCAGACAACTGAGTACATTGCCTGGCCTCTCAGATGACCCCTCTGCTGTGGGACTGCTAAGAGTTGCAGAACAACAGGTGCCAATCGCCACAGCAACAGTGCACCGCCGGCAATACCGCACCGACAGAGACTCTGTGGTTCCCATCCATGAGATGATTCGCAAACTGGAGAGCCAAGGGGTGGTCAGCAAGGCCCATTCACCTTTCAACAGCCCTATATGGCCAGTGCGTAAGTCCAGTGGAGAATGGAGGCTGACGGTGGACTACTGTGGCCTGAATGAGGTCACGCCACCATTGAGCGCCGCTGTGCCGGACATGTTGGAACTTCAGTACGAGCTGGAGTCCAAAGCAGCGAAGTGGTACGCCACTATTGAACATTGCCAATGCCTTCTTCTCCATTCCTTTGGCAGCAGAATGCAGGCCCCAGTTTGCTTTTACCTGAAAGGGGTGTGCAATACACCTGGAACCGACTGCCCCAGGGGTGGAAGCACAGTCCCACCATTTGCCACGGACTGATCCAGACTGCATTGGAAAAGGGTGAGGCTCCAGAACATCTGCAATACATCGATGACATCATCGTGTGGGGAAACACAGCAAAGGAAGTGTTTGAGAAAAGGAGAGAAAATCATCCAGATTCTCCTGGAAGCTGGCTTTGCCAATCAAAAGGAGCAAATCAAGGACCTGCCCAAGAGATCCAGTTCCTGGGAGTAAAGTGGCAAGATGGACGACGTCAGATTCCCACCGAGGTCATCAATAAGATCACTGCGATGTCTCCACCGACCAGCAAGAAGGAAACACAAGCTTTCCTAGGCGCCATAGGTTTCTGGAGATGCACATTTCCCGAGTACAGCCAGATCGTGAGCCCTCTCTACCTGGTTACCCGCAAGAAGAATGATTTCCACTGGGGCCCGAACAGCAGCAAGCCTTTGCCCAGATCAAGCAGGAAATCGCTCATGCGGTAGCCCTTGGCCCAGTCAGGACAGGACCAGAGGTGAAGAATGTGCTCTACTCTGCAGCCGGGAACAATGGTCTGTCCTGGAGCCTCTGGCAGAAGGTGCCTGGTGAGACTCGTGGCCGACCACTGGGATTCTGGAGCCGAAGCTACAGAGGGTCTGAAGCCAACTACACTCCCACAGAGAAGGAAATCTTGGCAGCCTATGAAGGAGTCCAAGCTGCCTCAGAGGTAATTGGCACTGAAGCACAGTTGCTTCTGGCACCCCGACTACCGGTGCTGGGTTGGATGTTCAAGGGAAAGGTTCCTTCCACGCATCATGCCACCGACACCACATGGAGCAAGTGGATCGCCCTCATCACACAGCGTGCCCGTATTGGAAACCCGAATCGCCCTGGGATTCTAGAAATTATAACAAACTGGCCTGAAGGTGAGACTTTTGGATTATCCTCTGAAGAAGAGGAAGTGACTCGTGCTGA
This sequence comes from Corvus cornix cornix, assembly GCF_000738735.6. NCBI lineage: Eukaryota > Metazoa > Chordata > Aves > Passeriformes > Corvidae > Corvus > Corvus cornix. The sequence continues at coordinate 65,469,399 of NC_046332.1, read as the reverse complement.
GGAAGCCCCACCATATAATGAGCTACCGGAGACTGAAAGACGTTATGCCCTCTTCACTGATGGTTCCTGCCGAATTGTAGGCGCTAATCGAAAGTGGAAAGCTGCAGTATGGAGCCCCACACGACGAGTTGCACAAGCTACCGAGGGACAAGGTGGATCGAGTCAGGTTGCAGAGCTTAAAGCCGTCCAGCTGGCTTTGGATATTGCTGAACGAGAGAAGTGGCCGAGGCTCTATCTCTACACCGACTCATGGATGGTAGCTAATGCTCTGTGGGGATGGCTGGATCGCTGGAGAAAGGCCAACTGGCAGCGCAGAGGGAAACCCATCTGGGCCGCTGAGATTTGGCAGGACATCGCCGCCCGAGTAGAGAAGCTGACCGTGAAGGTTCGACACGTGGATGCGCACGTACCCAAGAGTCGGGCTAATGAAGAGCATCGCAACAACGAGCAGGTGGACCGAGCTGCCAAGGTGAAAGTATCACAGGTGGATCTGGACTGGCAGCACAAGGGAGAATTATTCCTAGCTCGTTGGGCCCATGATGCCTCTGGTCATCAGGGGAGAGATGCAACATACCGATGGGCCCGTGACCGAGGGGTGGACCTTTCCATGGACAGCATCTCACAGGTCATCCACAGTTGTGAGACCTGTGCTGCAATCAAACAGGCCAAGCGGGTGAAGCCTCTGTGGTATGGTGGACGATGGTCAAAGTACAGGTATGGTGAAGCCTGGCAAGTTGACTACATCACCCTTCCCCAAACCCGCCAAGGCAAGCACTACGTGTTGACCATGGTTGAAGCAACCACTGGATGGCTGGAGACCTACCCTGTGCCTCATGCTACAGCCCGGAACACCATCCTGGGCCTGGAAAAGCAAGTCCTGTGGAGACATGGCACCCCTGATAGGATCGAGTCAGACAACGGGACTCATTTTAAGAACAGCCTCATCAACACCTGGGCCAGAGAACACGGTATGAATGGATATATCATATTCCTTATCATGCACCAGCTGCTGGAAAAGTTGAACGCTGCAATGGACTACTTAAAACTACCCTAAAGGCCCTTAAAGGGGGGACCTTCAAAAATTGGGAAGTGAACTTAGCAAAGGCCACCTGGATAGTCAATACCCGAGGGTCCATCAATCGAGCTGGTCCGCCGAGTCTGAACCCTTGCACACAGTGGATGGAGATAGAGTCCCTGTGGTACACCTGAGAGGTATTTTAGGAAAGACTGTTTGGATTAATCCCACCTCAGGCAAAGGCAAACCCATCCGTGGGATTGTCTTTGCTCAAGGACCTGGTTGCACTTGGTGGGTAATGCAGAAAGATGGGGAAACCCGTTGTGTACCACAAGGAGACCTAATCTTAGGTGAGAACGGTGTGTAGGGTTTCATTGTATATATATATATATATGTATGTATGTGTGTTTTAGAGTTTAAGAAGGTATTGATTTGGGATAATGTAGATGGTAATAGAATAAGGGGTGGATAATGTCCTGGGTTGCAGTGTATTCTATTACCATCCCCATCAGCCGTTGAAATCAGGTGGGGCAGTGTTTCCTTGCCTCCTCGCCCCAGACTATCTTTCTGTTAATTGCCCATCATTGTCCTGCCGCCTGACTCAGAGATAACTCCCTCCGGACTATCTTCTGTTAATGAGCCTAATCAACACTTGCCTCATGACTCATTACCCCATTGTGAGATGCTCCACCCAGAGGGAGGAACCAAGCATCCCATCGTGGATATAATCTGAGGCTGAACACCAGAGACACCGGCTTCCCACTGGATTTCCAGAGGACAGGAGCTACACAGCCACCATTGGACTTCCTGAGGAAGAGCAGACTGTTTTACTACAGGATCACTGCTTCAGGGGACTGCAGCCACCATTCTACCAGACTGCTACCACCACCCTGCCTAACAGGGCGTCAGGTTGTACCTTGACTCTGACAGTGTTTTCTTTTACCTTTTTTTTTCTTTTCTTTAATTTCCATTAAATTGTTATTCTGACTTGGTGTCTCCCACTGGTTTGTTTTCAAACTAATACACTGTGCCATCAGCTGCTCAGCATGGAACTCACACCCTCTGAAATGCATCCAAATCCCTGAAGATATGCTTTTGCTCTCAAGCTCAGTGGACCAGCTTACCCTCTCATTTTTGCATATCCCAAACCCCCTTCCAAACATCCAGCAGCTGCTTGTCAAGAAAAAGTCCTAGAACAAAAAGCCACTGCTGGCTTTCATAGCCCCTTTGCTGTCTAGGAACTAGAGGCAACAAGCTAGTGATACGCACTTTCTTTCTCAACTCCATAGAGCGCATCCTTCTCTCCAGGTGGCAGAGTCCTTGGCAGAAGTGAAGCATCTCCAGCTGCAGTTCAGACTGAGACATGTGCCAGGACAGGAAACATTTGCTGACCTTCCCTCTTCCCTGTGCAACATGATTCTCGCAGCCCAGTCACTTTCACACACCTTCGCTATCCCTGAGTCCAAGCACCT